>NC_142794.1:4877245-5177245 GCF_049724085.1 Artemia sp. Qi Xiang Cuo | reverse complement strand
GACCTGTTATCTCTTTGTTTGGTATAATCGTTCATTTTAATTTCTGTTTGTTTTTGGTTTCATTTATTCTTTAATAGTAATTGCTGTTCGTTCTGAGTTCGAATTATTGTTAAATTTTTTTTCTGGTCTTAATTTTAATATGGCTCTTTACTTTTCTTTGAAAAGCTTCTTTTTTGGACTTTTCTTCTAATTAATTTCGGTTCATTTTATATTGCCAAAGTTTTGTTATTGGTTAATATAAAGAATATTTCTCCAGATTTTAGTGTCACTGGCGGAAGAATTACACCCCCTACAACATCACAAAAAATTTATCCTTAATGCCCTTCGCCTTTCTGGAGAACGTTTTAGAGGATTTTTGAAAATTCTAGTCAGTTATCTTTGAGGGTATTGCAGCTAAAATGGCACGGGAGGGTGACTGGTTGCCCTCCAACACTTTTTAACATGCCATTTAACATACCCTGTTAGTTTAAACTTAATGTCCTCAGTCTTTCTTAAAATAATGCAGATACGCCTTTTGAAAAACTGGATGCAGATAGTATGCATTGATTTGGTTTAAAATGCTTCTCAACATTCCTCGAAGTTTCACAGTTATACTCTTAATCTTTCCGAACACGACTAGAATCAAACGTTACCCCTTTTAGTAACTATAAATCCTTCATTTAAGAAAAAGGGTGAATAACAAAATATATAAACTTTGCCCAGGTGGCTATGGGGGTTATTGCTTCGACAGAGGTATAGTTACTAGACTTTACGACTATTTTAAAAATATTCACTTTTTCAAAGTTTTGATCAGTGTTAATCGGAAGGGGCATCTAAAAAAAAGCAAAGGGGCTGGTTTCCCTCCAGTGGCTCTTATGCACCTCCTTTAACACCCCTGAACTTTTCAACTTAATACCCTTAGTCGTTCCTTAGATATTGAGGATACGCCATTCTGACAACCAGCACGCACACAGTGTGTATTTTATTGTGTCCAGCATCCCTCTCCAAAGCTATGGGGGGCTATGCCAGCCCCATACAATTTTGAGCAAAGCCTTTCGGAGGAAGGGCAACTATGAAGGGCATTATAGGGGGATGGCAGCCCTTCACCTAATTTTCAAATTCCTCCTCAACATGTTCTGACAGCTTCAACATAATACCCTTAGCCGTTCTTAAATTATTTAATATGTTTTTGATAAACTGGATCAACACAGTGCCTTTTGATTTAGCGTAACATACCCCTCAACATTGTCCAAAGTTTCATCTTAAGACAGTTAAACTTTTCAGATACACCCAGAATCAAACATTTTCCATTTTTCCCAATGATAAATTGCATAATTTACAATCCTTGCCCCGGCGCCGTGGAGGCATGGTATAACTGAACACACAGCTATTAGACCTTTTGACTAGTTTGAACAAAATGACAGTTACAAATTTTAAATTATTGCAGAGGAAACGGAGTACCTAAAAATAGGCATGGAAAGGGGAGGGGCTGCCCTCCAGTCTCTCTTCAAGTCCCCTCAACATACCTTCAAAGTTTCAATCTAATACCCTTAGCAGTTCCTTAGACATTGCTTATATTATCTTTCTAGGATTAGCAAGCACATAGTTTGTTTTGATTATATTCGGTATCCCTCTCAACCTTTAAGTTTCACTTTAACAGTCTAAGCTTTCTTAAAGATCCAGGACCAAACATACCCTCTTTTCTTAATATTAATTTAAAAAACTTTTTCCACAAAATAAGTTTTTCAAAGAAAAGTAAAGAACTCCATTAAACAAAACATGAGCAAAAATAAAATCAAATAATCTGCCAAGCGTGAAACTACCACAAATCAGCATCGATAAATAAATGAAACCTAACACGAATAGAAATTACAATAATTAACCGAGTCAAACTCAAAACGAGCAGAAATTAACATAAGTTGGGCGCAAAACCCCTATGCCTTCCCAAGGCCAGAACAAAATTTGCACTTTACTGAAAAAATACAAATGAATGTGCATTGTCAGTTTAAAATACATATTCTGATATTTAGTAATCAAAATGTTAATATTATTTGATTTATTAAAGTTATAAAAGTAAAAACATGACCCGTTTCTACGGGTCTAAAAAAGTTAAAAAAGAAAACTGACCCGTTTCTACGGATGCTTGAATCATGCAGGCTAATTTTAGTTTTGACAAGATTTTTGAAGAAACTAATTTTCAACTTTGGGAGGGGAAACTCGGGTCTGAGGAGGGAGGGCAAACCAAGGTCTATTGGGCATTTACCCCCCCCCCCCCGCTCCTGCCCCACGCCAAATTAAGGCCCGGTTTTACATATCTACTTATTAAAGAATTTTTTTATCATGAGCTGTTTCTCCTCTTCGCATCAGCTTATCTAAAAGAAGAAGTCAGAAGCATTTCGTATTTCTATTACGAAAGCAAGAAACTAGAACAGAAAATTTTAATATGTTGTTAAATTGTTTTACAAAAGTTATTTTATAAAAATATTTTATATTATAAAAGAAAACTGCCCACAATTTTAAACATATAAAAGTTAAAACAAAAAAAAAATTATTAACAAGTCATATGTCGTAATTTTTATTGTACAAATAGTAATATAGAGTGTTCTTGCATTTGATACAGCAGAGCGTAATTGTAGTATGCATAGATTATAATTTTTGAAATGCTAATTGACCGAAGATTGATATCATGGTCTTCGTAAATTAGCACACCAATTCTTCGAAAGATATTTGTATTGTAGAAGGTTATCTCATAGTGCCAAATTGTAAGGAGCGGTCTCCTAACTTCATGCAACGAATGACAGAAAGACACATTCTCAACTGCATGCCTCTGTGGAGACCATCACAATAAGGCCAAATAATTTAGAAGATCCAATCAATAGGTAGACGTTTTGTAAATTTATGACATAAAAAGAAACATTTCCCAATTGGTTACATATTTTGGTAAAGAAATGCAAATTTTCAGTGCTTCTTCTCAGCAATTTTTTTTTGAGCGTCCAGGCTTTGCCATAGATGACACAAGTAAAAGAATTTTCACCAAAATAAGGCATTTTAACAATTATTCTAAGCATTTTAACAATTATTCTAAGCCGGCAAATCCTCCGGCTTTCACATCTAGTCTATTTTTGTGAATGTTTTATATGTATTTTTTTCGTTTTAATTATATTTGGTGTTAACTAGCCGTTTTGACGGAGGCTTAAAAAGCGTCTTTTGGACAAATAAAACAACTGGTGAAAAAAACTTTATCTTTGAGAATTTGAAATGGACCAATTTTAGCTAAAAAATGATACATATGTAGATCCTCAGGGGACATTTATATGGACCCAAAAGTTGACAAGCCTGTTTACAGATATTGCGCAGTTTTGGTAGTGTTGCGAGATCTGAAGGAGAGGATTACACTTTCTTGAGATCAAAATTATCCTTTTTTCGACTGAATTATGCTACGCTTTTTGTTCCTTTTCCTAAATTTAACGAACAAGTTAATCAGTTATATATTGGGATTTAGTCTGATAACACCCAATTCAAATTCTGTCGTATCGTAACTAAATAACAAAAACAAGTCATTTCAACTGAAAGTAAGGAGCAACATTAAAACTTAAAACGAACCAAAATGATTACGTATATGAGGGAGGTCACCCCTTCGTCAATACTTCGCTCTTTACGCTAAGGTTCTAATTTTGTCCCAATTCTCTAAGAATGGTTCCTGAATCACAAAGGCCGTTTAATTAGAATAAATAGCTTAGTAAAGAGTGATGTATTGACGAGGGAATGACCAACTCATTTACATAATAATTTCTGTTCGTTTTAAGTTTTAATGTTGCTCCTTACTTTCAGTTGAAAAAAATGCTTTTTTTATTTAATTTCTGATCGTTTTTAAATAATGCTGGGAAATCCAGCTCCCTTCCATGGAAAATTCGTGAAAATTCCCTCCCCCATGAAACATCCCTTCATGAAAAAGATCCAGAGGGGGCCAGTTCCCCCCAATATATTTGGTAGCTAAAAATGACACTAGCAATTTTGATTTCCGATCAAATGCGACCTCTCGTGATCTTCTATGATCACTTACTCGATATGATCACTCCCGGGAAAGAAAACTAACGCAAACGAATAATCTTTCTTCTGGTAAAAACATGCGAAATTCCAAATTTTTGTGCATAGGAGCTTGAAACCTATCAAGAAAAGTCCTCTGATATGCTGAATCTGATGCAGTGATTTTCATTGAGATCACTTGATATTTTGGAGGGGTTAGTATTGGAGGGGTTCCAGTTCCGATCAGAGCCTAGCAATCAGATCCGATCAGGCCCTAGCAACCAGCTGGTATTATTGATTATTGATCTATTGGGGCCCACCTGGTTGTTATTTAATACTTTAGGGGATGCTATTGTTTACCTAAGCAAATTTATTGAGGATAACGTCATTTTGCGTGTCAATGACACTTGTTTTGATAGAGCTTACGCAAGATTTGCTTTGGTCTAACCAAAAGTTTGGAACCAAAAGTTCCCGATCTCGCAGTAGAAATTACAAAGGTTTGTTGGCTGACCCTTGAATGGGATGAGATGTTTGCAAGATATGTGATATCATTGAGCAAATTCAAGTTGGAAGAACAGTTACGTTTTGCAGCAAAAATGCCTCTAATGCATATACAGAGACTATAAGACGGATTAAAACCTTAGTGAAATATATTGAAGACATCGATTTGATTCAGTATGTAAATAAGAGTAAGAGTATCAGTGCAAAAGAAAATATTCTCTCAAAGAATGCTTGACTATACATTGAAAGATTAATCTTGGTCTTTGGATTATTGTATGAGACTTATACGTCACGGGCCAAAAGCATTTACTAAATTTATTGAGATACTAATCGAAACAAAACAAAATGATATTGTGGATTTGCTTTTGAACACTACCTAGAAATTCGTTTCAGACTCTAACCAAAGAATTATTTTGCATGGCAACAACAAATAAGTAAAAAAAACCTGACCAAAAAGGTATTGTGACGTCACTCGATTACTTTTTCTCTCACTAGAAGTAAAAAGAACATTTATTTTATCGATCGCAAGTCAGTTTCCTTTTGGAAGTGAGGCAGTCAACAGTTAAAAAATGTTCTACACATGTCCACTATGTGTGTATTGATTTAAAAAAAAACTTCCGAAAAATAAGTTTTTCAAAGAAAAGTAAAGGCCATTTTAAACTTAAGCTCAGCAGATACAAATAAATGTTAAAATTTCAACTCAAAACGACCATAAATTACTATTAAAGAATAAATGAAACCCAAAACGAATAGAAATCAAATAAACAATCATAGCAAAAAACATACAACAAGTAATAATACAAATGAAAAAACAAATCTCAAAGCGAATAATACTTAGGCTGAACATGAAAATCAAGCTTAAAACAAAAAAAAATGCTATTGAAGTATAAATGAAGCTTAAAACGAACATAAATTAAATAAACAATCAATGCAAACAAACATACAATAGATAATAATATAAATGAATAAATAAATCTTGAAACGAGTGAAACTTATCTTGAATATGCAAATCAAGCTTGAAAAGAACAAAAACCACTACGAACAGGAGTTTGGGTATCGCCTCCTTGTCTCACTGTAAAAGTCTAAGACCTACTGCGTAATTGGCACTTTACTGAAAACCAATTTTATTACAAATATTTTCTTTTGTACTTAATACTGAAAATTAACATTAAAATTATAGTAAAATTTTGAACTGATAAGCTTTAAGCAATTAATACTATTATACATCAAATATTCAGTACAATTTACTAGTTCTTTATATGTTCAAGCCAAATATAGTTTCACTATAAACAAGAGTTTGGATACTGCCCACTTCCTGAATTGTAAATAAAAACCAAAAGCCTACTGCGTGACTGACACTTAACTGAAAATGAATCTTATTAAAAATATTTTCTTTTCCAGTTCTTAAAGCATTGGAAACAAAAATAAAATTACAGTGAAATAAATTCTTGAACTGATGGACCTTTCAACAATTAATATCACTATACATCAAATATTCAATTGGATGTTGTTTATACTTTCCAAGACTGTTTAAGACGCATATAGTTTTCAGTAAAGCTCCAATGACGCAGTAAGTTTTAGACTTTTACAGTGAGAGAAGGAGGTGATACCCAAATTCTGGTTTGCAGTGATTTTTGTTCGTTTCGAGCTTGATTTGGATATTAAATTTAATTTTCACTCGTTTTAAGACTTATTTGTTCATTTACAGTAATATCTATTGTATTTTTGTTTGCATTGATTTTTTATTTAATTTCTATTAGTTTTAATTTTCATTTATACTTCAATAGCAAAATATTTTTTTTCGTTTTAAGCTTAATTTTCATATTCAATCTAAGCATTACTCGCTTTAAGATGTATTTCTTATATTATTACTTGCTGTATGTTTTTTTGCTAAGATTGTTCATATAATTTCTGTTCGTTATGGCGTGCATTTGTCCTTGAATGGTAATATCTGGTCGTTTTGAGTTGGAATTTTAAACGGTATTTGAATCTGCTGATCTTAAGTTTAAAATGTCCTTTACTTTTCTTTGAAAAAACTATTTCTCGGAAAGTTTTTTTTTAATTAATTTTTGTTCGTTTTTGATTGCAAAAAGTTTCAAGTTTAAAAAAAATCCTTATCTCAAAATCAAACTTTAAAAAATTCAAATATTCATCAAAGCATCAAAAGTGGTATCAAAGTAACAATATCAAAGTGAAAAAATGGGTTTGTGTCAACCTCGGAGTTTCTATTATCTGATGTTTGAACTATTTTTAACAAAATGGCTATATCAAAATTTTTATCGGATGAGTTTCAGGAAAAAAGGGCGTGAGGGGTTGGGCTAATTGCCCTTCGGTCTCTTTTGACTCTTTAAAAGTGAACTAGGTCTTTCTCTTTTTAATCAAATGAGCCTTCTCTGAAGTTTATACGAGCATCCCTAATACACGGGTGTCGATACAGCACCACAGGGTCCGGGGGCAGGTGTTGTAAGTTATGCACTGCGGGTGTATGGTTGTTATGGAAGGGATGCTCGTATAAACTTCATAGAGGGTTCATTTGATTGGAAATTGAAAGTTGTGGTTCACTTTTCAAGAGTCAAAAATGATTTGAGGGTAGAAGGTTCCCCCCTCATGTCCTTTTCCCCCCTAAATGCATCAGATAAAAATTTTGAGATAGCCATTTTGTTAATAATAGTTTAAGGGTCAGATAAAAAATTTCCTGTGCCGACACAGCCCTCCAGGGTCCAGGGACAGGCGTTGTGAGTTGTGCCCTGGGGGTATATATGGTTCTTACGGAAGGGATTCTCGTATGACTTCAAAGAGTGCTCATTTGGAAACTGAAAGTTGTAGTTCACTGTTTAAGAGTAAAAAGAGATTGGAGGACAACTCGCCCCCCCCCCCTCCACGCCCCTTTTCCCCAAATGCATCAAAAAAATTTTTTAAGATAGCCATTTGTTAAAAATAGTTAAAAGGCTAGATAACAAAAACTCTGGTGTCGACAAAATCCTCCTGGGCCCTGGGACAGAGGTTATAAGTTATGCCTTGGGGGCATATATGGTTCTTATGGAGGGAATGCTCGTATAAAATTCAAATTAAAGGACATCCGGCTCCGATGTTTTATTTTTTTTTTCCAGAGGCACTTCATATGGAATGGGTTGTCGTATAAACTTCAAAGGGGGCTCATTCAATGGGAAATCGTAAGTTCTAGTGCCCTTTCTAAAGTTCAAAAGTGATTGGAAGGCAACGAACACCCCTTTCACGCCCACCATTTCTCCAAGCATATACAATCAAAATTTTGAGAAAGCCATTTTGTTCTACGTAGTCGATTTCCAAATAGAAATTATGTTTTTGAGGAGGAAACTCCCCCAACAGCCGTCGGGGCAAGGGTTGTAAGGTATGCCCCGGGGGCAATTAAGCTTTTTATAAAAAGCGTTGTCATAGAAACTTCAAAAAGGGCTCATTTGATTGGAAATTTAAATTGCTCGTGCCCTTTTTAATAGTCGAAAGTGATTAGAAGGCAACTAACACCAATCAAAATTTTGAGATAGCGAGGGCAACCTAGTTGCCCTCGGATATCTTTTGACTCTTAAAAAGTGAACTAGAACTTGCAATCTCCAATCAAATGAGCCCTCTCTGAAGTTTATACGAGCATCCCTTTCATAAGAACCATATACGCCCCCAGGACAACACTTACAATGCCTATCCCCCAGGCCCTGGAGGGTTGTGTTGACACCGAGGTTTTTGTTATCAAATTTTTGAACAATTTTCAAAAAACTGACTATCTCAAAATTTGTAGCGGATGGATTTGGGAAAAAAGGGCGTGAGGGGGGGGAGGCTAGTTTTCTTTAATCTATTGACTTTAAAAAAGTAAACGAGAACTTTCGATTTCCAATCAAATGAGCCCCGTATGAAGCTTATACGAGCATCCCTTTCATAAGAACCATAAATGCCTTTAGTGCATAGCTTAGAACGCCTTCCCCCGGGCCCTGGAGGGTTGTATCGACACCGGAGTTTTTGTTATCTGACTTTTGAACTATTTTTAACAAAGTATTTATCTCAAATTTTTTATCAGATGGGTTAGAAAAAAGAAGTCATGGGGTGGGAGCTAGTTGCCCTGGGATCTCTTTTGACTATTAAAAGTGAGCTCGAACTTTCAATTTCCAATCCTATCAGCCCTCTCTTAAGTTTATACGAGAAACCCTTTCATAAGAACCATATATGCTCCAGGGCATATCTTACAACGCCTTCTCCCGGGCCCTGGGGGGTTGTGACGACACCTGAGTTTTGTTATCTGACTTTTGAACAATTTTAACTTGATGGCTATCTACAAATTTTTATCAGATGAATGTGGGGAAAAAGGGGTGTTGGGCGGGGGCTAGTTGCCCTCCAATCTCTTTTGACTCTCAAAAAGTGAGCTAGAAATTTCAATTTCCAATCAAATTAGCCCTCTCTGAAGTTTTTACGAGTATCCCTTCCATAAGAACCATATATTCGCCCGGGGCATAACTTGCAACGCCAGCCCTCGGGCTCTGGGGGCTGTGTCCGTCCCGAAGTTTTCGCTACATGATCTTTGAACTATTTTTAAAAAAATGGCTATCTCAAAGTTCTTATCGGACGGGTTAGAGGAAAAAAGGGCATGGAGGGGGGGGGGGGTGGAGGTACCCTCTATTCTCCTTTGACTCTTAAAAAGTGAACTCGAACTTTTAATTTCCAATCAAATGAGCCCTCTTCGAAGTTTGTACGAGCATACCCTTCCATAAGAACCATATTTGCCCCAAGGGCATAACTTACAACACCTGCCCCCGGGTCCTTGGTGTTGTTTTAGACCGTGGAGTTTTTTTTATATGATCTTTGAATTATTTATAACAAAATAGCTATCTCAAAATTTTTATCGGATGCATTTGGGAAAAAAGAGCCGTCGCGGGAGGGGGAGGGGGCTGGTTACCCTGCAATATCTTTTAACCTTAAAAAGTGACCTAGAACTTTCAATTTCCAATCAAATGAGCCCTCTCTGAAGTTTATACGAGCATTCCTTGCATATGAACCATATATGACCCCAGGGCATATCTCACAACAATTGCCCTGAAGACTATGGGGGGAGTGTTATGCTCAAAGATATAATTTACAGAACTTTCAGCTACGTTGAACAACATTGCTATTTTGAAATTTCATTGGATGTATTTGCGGAAATGGTGGGCACGGAAGGGGTATTAGTTGCCATCCAATCACTTTCGACTATTAAAAAGGGCACTAGCCCTTTAAATTTCCAATCGAATGAGCCCCTCTCAAAGTCTACAATTTTGAACTAGAACTTTCAATTTCCTATCAAATGAGTCCTCTCTGAAGTTTTTACGAGCATCCCTTCCATAAGAACCATATATTCCCCCGGGGCATAACTCACAACGCCTGCCCTCGGGCCCTGGGGGCTCTGTCTGTCCTGGAATTTCCGCTATATGGTCTTTGAACTATTTTTAAAAATAGCTTTCTCAAATTTCTGATCGGATGGGTTTGAGGAAAAAAGGCGTAGAGGGGGGGGGATAGGTGCCCTCCAATCTCTTTTAACTCTTACAAAGTAAACTAGAACTTTCAATTTTGAATCAAATGAGCCCTCTTTGAAGTGTATACGAGCATCCCTTCCATAAGAACCATATTTTCCCCCAGGGCATAACTTACAACGCCTGCCTCCGGGCCCTGGGGGGTTGCTTTAGATACCGGAGGTTTTGTTATATGATCTTAGAACTATTTTTAACAAAATAGCTATCTCAAAATTTTTGTCGGGTGCATTTCAGAAAAAGGACGCGGGGGGGGGGGCTGGTTACGCTCCGATATCTTTTGACGCATAAAAAGTGAACTAGAACTTTCAATTTCCAATCAAATGAGCCCTATCTGAAATTTATACGAGCATTCCTTTTATAAGAACCATATATGCCCCCAGGGCACAACTTACAACAATTGTCCTGAAGACTGTGGGGGGAGTGTCCTGCTAAAAGATATAATTTACAGAACTTTCAACACGGTTGAACAAAATCGCTATCTTAAAATTTTGATTGGATGTATTTGGGGAAATGATGGGCGTAGGGGGGGTGTTAGTTGCCTTCCAATCACTTTCGACTATTAAAAAGGGCACTACCCATTTAAATTTCCAATCGAATGAGCCCTTTTTGAAGTTTCTATGACAACGCTTTTTATAAAAAAAGCCCCCAGGGCATAACTTACAGCCTTTGCCCTGAGGGTTGTGGGGGGATTTTCCTCCTCAAAAACACAATTTCTATTTGGAAATCAGCTACGTAGAACAAAATGGCTATCTCAAAATTTTGATTGGATGTGTTTTGAGAAATGGTGGTCGTAGAAGGGGTGTTAGGTGTCTTCCAATCACTTTTGAGCCTTAGAAAGGGCACTAGAACTCTCGATTTCCCATCAAATGAGCCCCCTTTGAAGTTTATACGACACCCCTTCCATATGAAGTGCCTCTGTAAAAAAAAATAAATAAAACATTGGAGCCGGATGGCTTTTACTTTGAAGTTTATACAAGCATATCTTCCATAAGAACCATACATGCCCCCAGGGCATAACCTCTGTCCCAGGGCCCAGGGGGGCTTTGTCGACACCAGAGTATTTGTTATCTAACCTTTTAACTATTTTTAACAAATGGCTATCTTAAAATTTGTTGTTGATGCATTTGGAGAAAAAGGGTGTGGAGGGAGGGGGGTCTAGTTGCCCTCCCATCTCTTTTGACTCTTAAAAAGTGAACTACAACTTTCAGTTTCCAAACAAATGAGCCGTCTTTGAAGTTTATACGGGCATCCCTTCAATAAGAACCCTATATACCCCCAGGGCATAAATTAAAACGCCTGTCCCCGGGCCCTGGAGGATTGTGTCGACACAGGAAATTTGATTATCTGACCCTTGAACTATTATTATCATAATGGCTATCTCAAAATTTTTTTCTGATGCATTTGGGAGAAAAAGGACGTGAAGGGGAGACCTTTTACCCTCCGATCACTTTTGTCTCTTGAAAAGTGAACCACAACTTTAAATTTCTAATCAAATGAGCCCTCTATGAAGCTTATACGAGCTTCCCTTCCATAACAACCATACACCCCCAGGTCATTTCTTACAACCCCTGCCCCCGGGCCCCGTGGTGCTCTGTCGACACCGGTGTTTTTTTAATCTAAAATTTGAACTATTTCTAACAAAATATCCGTCTCAAACTTTTATCTGATGCATTTGGAGGTAAAGGCGTGGGGGGAGGAAGCTAGCTCCCCTTCGATCAGTTTTGACTTAGAAAAAGTGAACTAGAACTTTTAATTTCCAATCAAATGAGCCCTCTTTGGAGTTCTTAAGAGCATCCCTTCAATAAGAACCTTATACGCCCCAAGAGCATAACTTACAACGCCTGCCCTCGGGCCCTGTGCGGCTGTGTCGACACTGGAGTTTTTTTATCTGAACTTGGAACTATTTTTAACAAAATGTTTATCTAAAAATTTTATCTGATGCCTTAAAGGGAAAAGGGGTGGGGGAGGAGGCTAGCTCCCCTCCGATTACTTTTAACTTATAAAAATTGAACTAGAGCTTTCAATTTCCAATCAAATGAGCCTCCTTTGAAGGTTATACGAGCATCCCATCCATAAAAGCCTTATATGCCCCAAGGACAATACTTACAACGCCTGCCTCCGGGCCCTGGGATGTTGCTTCGACACAGGAGTTTTCTTATCTGACCTTTAAATTATTTTTAATCAAATGGTTATTTAAAAATTTTATCGGATATGCTTGGGGAAAAAAGGGTGTGTTTGTGTGGGGGGATGGGGCTAGTTGCCCTCAAATATCTTTTGTTTAAAAAAATGTGAACTAGAGCCTTCAATGTCTAATCAAATGAGCCCTCTCTGAAGTTTATACGAGTATCCCTATCATAAAAAAACCTATAGAGCCCCAGGATAACACTTAAAACACCTACCCCCCCAGGCCCCGTGGGCATGGCCGCCCATAAGGGGGGGGGGGTCAGGGGAGGCGTCTGCCCCCCACCTGGCTGAATGATGCTGCCTTATTTTTATGTTTTTGTTCTGAGATTTTTATAATATAGCATTAAAAGTGCCAATTAGACGAGTTTGTCCCCACTGGAATTCAGCTTATGGGCGCCCCTGCCGGGGGGGGGGGGTGTTGACACCGGAGTTTTTGTTATCAAATTTATGAAGAATTTTGTAAAATACTGGCTGTCTCAAAATTTGTACCAGATGGGTTTGGGGAAAAAGGGCGTGGAGGGGGGGGGCTAGTTGACCTTAAATCTATTAAATCTTAAAAATTTAACTAGAACTTTCAATTTCCAATCAAATGGGCGCTTTATGCAGTTTATACGAGCATCCCTTTCATAAGAACCGTACATGCCTTTAGGGCATAACTTAGAACGAAACAAGACACATAATTTGCACTTTACTGAAAAAAATATAAATGTTTTTACTTTTATAACTTTAATAAATCAAATAATATCAACATTTTGATTACTAAATATCAGTATATGTGTATTAAACTGATAATACACATTCATTTATATTTTTTTCAGTAAAGTGCAAATTATATTCTGGCCTTGGGAAGCCAAAGGGGGTTTGAGCCCAACTTATTTTAATTTCTGCTCGTTTTGAGCTTGACTCGGTTATTTATTGTAATTTCTGCTGGTTTTGGGTTTCATTTATTTATCGATGCTGATTTGTGGTAGTTTCAAGCTTGATAGATTATTTGATTTTATTTGGTTTTATTTTTGCTCACTTTTGATTTACATCTCATAAATGTTCCTAGCTACACTATTAAGGTTTCGTTAGAATATCAATTTATCTCTCTGACTTAAAGATCAGTGAAGCCGTATTTAAAAATAGAATTTCTATCTCTTTAGACTCCCGCATAATTCCAAGATAACAAGTGATGTCATTTCTAATTCCTGACACTAAAGATCAATGAAGCGCTATTTAAAAATAGAATATTAATTTTTCTCTCAGACCTAAAGAACGTTTATCCCTCAGACCTAAGTTCAAAGAAGCCATACTTGTTTCTTTATTCCCCTTTTCGTAAATCAATAATTCCCCTAGCGATTATGTAAATCAAGTTCTCAGGTTAGGTTAGCCTAAAGATCAAAGAAGCCATGTTTGTTTCTTAATTCCCCTTTCGTAAATCAATACGTTCCCCCACCGATTATGTAAATCAAGTTCTCGGGTTAGGTTAGCCAAACATCAAAGAAGCCATGTTTGTTTATTAATTCCTCTTTCTTAAATCAATACATTCTCCCCAACTGATTATTTAAATACATTTCTTGGACCTTCACTTCCCTCGCGCATAATATCTCCCTCCTATGCCCCGCGTTCGTATGCAAATAACCCCCGTGTCATAAATCAATAATTCCCCGACCGATTATGTAAATCAAGTTCTCGGGTTAGGTTAGCCTAAAGATCAAAGAAGCCATGTTTGTTTCTTAATTCCCCTTTCGTAAATCAATACATTCCCCCACCGCTTATGTAAATCACCCTCATGTCATTACACGTGGCCAAACAACAACAGATCGATTGACCTTGACCCCCATTAGACTCGATCGATAATCCTTGAATAAATTATGCAAAAAAAGTTGTAGGTGGCAGCAGGGGTGAGTGATGGGACCTCATGAGGCATCCCTACTGATGTGTTTGGGGAAATGGTCGGTGAGAGTGGGGGTTAGTTTCCCTTCAATCACTTTCGACTATCAAGAAAGGCACTGGCCCTTTCAATTTCCAATTGATTGAGCCCTTTTTAAAGTTTCTACAACATTGCTTTCTATAAAAACCTTATATGCACCCGGGGCATAACTTACAACCCTTAACCTGTGGGCTTTGGTGAGGGGGGGAGGGTTTTTCATCCTTAAAGACCTAATTTCCAAAACTTTCAACTACGTTGAAAAAAATGGCCATCTAAAATTTTTGATTGGATGTGTTTGGGGAAAAGTTGGGCACGAGACAGGGGTTAGTTGCCCTCAAATTTCTTTCAACTATTGAAAAGGGCACTAGCCATATGAATTTCCAATCGAATGAGCCCTTTTTCAAGTTTCTAAACCAAAGATTTCACTACAAACATTATATGCCCCCTGGGCATAACTTATAACCCTTGCCCTAAAGACTGTGGGGAGTGGGTCCTGCTCAAAGGTATAATTTCCAGATTTTTCAATTGCGTGAAACAAAATGGCTTGCTAAAAATTTTGATCGGATATGCTTTGAGAAATGGTGGACATAGAAGGGGTGTTAATTACTTCCCACTTACTTTCGACTACTAAAAAGGACACTAGCCACTTCAATTTTCAATCGAAGGAGTTCATTTTGAAGTTTCTGCGACAACACTTTCTATACGAAATCTTATATGCCCGCAGGGCATAACTTACAACCCTTGCCCTGAGGGCCAGGGGGGGGAGGGGTTGTCACCCTCTAACACCTAATTTCCAGAACTTTCAACTACGTTGAACAAAATTTCTATCTCAAAATTTTGATTGGATATGGATGGAGAAAAGGTGGGCGTGAGAGGGGGGCTAGTTGCCCTCCAATCACTTTCGACTTTTAAAAAGGGTACTAACCCTTTCAATTTCCAATCGAATGAGCCTTTTTTAAGTTTCTACGACAACGCTTTCTATATTAACCCTATATGCCCCTAGGGCATAAGTTACAACCCTTTCCCTTAGGGCTGTGGGCGAGTGTCCTCTTCAAAAACATAATTTCTATCAAGAAATCAACTACGCTGAACAAAATGGTTGTCTCAAAATTTTGATTGGATGTGTTTGGGGAAATGATGGTCGTGGAAAGGGTGTTAGGTGCCTTCCCATCACTTTCAACTATTAAAAAGGGCACTAGCCATTCCAATTTCCAATCGAATGAGCCGTTTTAGAAGTTTCTACGACAAATCCTTCGACACTTAGTGCCCTGGTATGGAAGAAAACAAAAAATAAATAATACAATGTGGCAAAATCGTTCTTTACTTAGGCAGCGTGATTGTACTGCCTATGATAGTAATTTCTGGTTCTTTTGAGTTTGAGTTATTGTAGGTTTCAATTTCTTCTGATCATACGCTTAATATGGCCTTTACTTTTCCTTAGAAAACTTCTTTTTCGTTTTTTTTTTTTTTTAATTCCTGTTCGTTTTTGATTGCAAAAGTTTCAAGTTTTTCAAAATTCCCTATTTGAAAATATTTTTTTATTCCAAATAAATTAACGATTTTGGTAAGAACTAATAAATTAAACTGAATATTGGACATATAATGATATTAATTCTTGAAACCTAACCAGCTTAAGATTTTGTTTCATCTAAGCCAGGTTTAAGGCATTGACACCTCTAGACCCAAGCGATTTTGCCGCACCGTTTTTACAAGACTTTCGGGTCAATCCCTAGAACTTCGGGAATAGTTTAAGTCATGGGGCCTATTGGCAAATCCTGGTCTGGTTTCACTGCAATTTTTATTTTGTTTTCAATGTTGTAATAGGAATAAAAGAAAATATTTGTAACATAATTCCTTTTAGTAAAGCGTCAAATACGCAGTAGGCCTTATACTTTTACCGTTCGAGAAACAGGCAGTAACATGGACCTAGGCTTGTTTGTAGTGAAGACGCCATTCAGCAGAAGTGCATAACCCCTACTCCCTGAAAACAACCTTGGTCTAACAACCAATCCTCAATCCAATTCTCACTTGTGTTTGAATTTTTTTCTCCAATTATTATAATAAAAAAAGGTAAACAAATTTTGCAGAACTTTTTAGCCACTTAAGTAAGAGAATGATAATTCTAAGTAAGAGAATTGGTTATTTAATTAAGAGAATGATACTTTTATCGTTCGGGAAAAGGGCAGTAGCCATAATCTTGTTTGCAGTGAAGACACCAGTCATTAAAAGTACATAACCCCTAGTCCTTGAAGACGATCGCGACCTGACAACAGTAGTAATGTAGTAACAGGGAAGGGAGGGCAGTACCCCGACTATACGGGAGGGTCTATATTCCGGGAGGGCAGTACCCATACCATACATGAGGGCAGTACTCCAAACATACAAGCGGCCTATCATTCCAAGCAGACACATAGTCAATCTAATGGTGGATTTCTATCCATACAACTATGTTTTATGTGTATGGATGTAAGTATTTTTATTGTTCATTATATTGGTGATTTATTTGATATTTTATTGTATGGATATATGGATGAAATTGTAGGGCTGGTTTTGTGTCTTGTTGTATGATTGGTGTTTTATTTGATGTTTTATTGTATGGATGTTTTATGTGTATGGATGTATGGATTTTAATTGTTCATTGTATTGGTGTTTTAATTAGATTTTTAATTGTATGGATTTCTTATGTGTATGGATGTATGGATTTATATTGTTCATTGTATTGGTGTTTTATTTGATGTTTTATTGTATGGATGTTATATGCGTATGAATGTATGGTTTTTTATTGTTCATTGTATTGGTGTTTTATTTGATGTTTTATTTTATGGATGTTTTATGCGTATGGATGTATGGATTTTTTTGTTCATTGTATTGGTGTTTTATTTGATGTTTTATTGTATGGATGTTTTATGTGTATTAATTAAAACAAACTTTCCGAAAAATAAGTTTTTCAATGAAAAGTAAAGGCCATTTTAAACTTAAGCTCAGGAGATATAAATACCTGTTAAAATTCAAACTCAAAACGACCAGAAATTACTATTAAAGAATAAATGAAACCCAAAACGAACAGAAATGAAATAAACAATCATAGCAAAAAACATACAACAAGTAATAATATAAATGAATAAATAGATATTAAAGCGAGTAATGCTTAGGTTGAATATGAAAATCAAACTTAAAACGAAAAAAATATTTTGCTAATAAAGTAAACTTAAATATAAATGAAACTTAAAACGAACAGAAATTAAATAAACAATCAATGCGAACAAAAATACAATGTATATTAATGTAAATGAATAAATAAATCTTAAAACGAGTGAAACTTAAATTGGATATGCAAATCAAGTTGAAATCAAAAAAATAACTACAAACAAGAGTTTGGGTACCGTCTCACTGCAAAAGCCTAAAACCTACTGCGTCATTGGCGCTTTACTGAAATAAATTCATTGAAATATTTTCACTTTTGTAGCTTTAAGAAATCAAAAATTAATTAAAATTTTAGGGAATAAATATCAGCATATGTATATTAAATCGACAATGCACATTTTTTTTCAGTAAACTCATTTGAGTTTTTTTTCAGTAAAGCACAAATCATAAATTGGGTTTCATTTATTTATTGATAATGATTTGGGGTAGTTGTATGCTTGGTAGATTATATGATAGTCTGGACGCCAGGTGTTGAAAATGTCAACCATACCACAACGGAATGGGGCTGCTACGAGAATTAGCCTACCCTCCACCCCCTAAATTGAACATGCGGATTCAAAAATACCAATGGCACTTGCTTGCGAGTGGTGGAACACTCCGAAACTTGATATTTTATTATATTTTGGTGTTTCATACAAGAAAATGTATGTTCCACAAAGTTTAAGGTGCAGTTTTCCGCTCAATTAGAAATACCTAGAAGCCATAGAATGTTTTCATAACAAACTAACACGATTAGTGACAAAAAATGGCAGAGTTAAAAAAAATGGCAAAACTATATTAGTCTTGAACAGTCTTGGAAAGTATAAACAAAATCAAATTGAATATTAGATATATAATGATATTAGTTGTTGAAAGATCAATCAGTTCAAGATTTTTTTTCACTCTAATTTTTATTTTCATTTTCAATGCTGTAAGAACTGGAAAATAATAAATTTGTAATATAAGAGTAATTCGTTTTCAGTGAAGCACCAATGACGCAGAAGGCTTTAGGGTTTTACAGTTTAAAAAGAGGGCATTATCCAAAATTGGTTTGTAGTAAAACTTTTTGTCTTGACCAATCTTCAAAAGAACTAATAAATTAACCGTAATATTTGATTTACAATAATATTAAGCGCTGGAGGTTCATCAGTTAAAAATTTTACTGTAATTTTAATATTTATTTTCAATATTAAGTACAAAAGAAAACATTTGTAATACAATTCGTTTTCAGTAAAACGCCAATGACGCAGTAAGTTTTAGGCTTCTGTAGTGAGACGATACCCAAACTCTTGTTTGTAGTTATTTTTATTCGATTCAAACTTGATTTGCATATTCACTTTAAGTTTCACTCGTTTTAAGATTTATTTATTCATTTACATTAATATATATTGTATGTTTGTTCGTATTTATTGTTTATTTAATTTCTGTTCGTTTTATGTTTCATTTATATTTTAATAGCAAAATATTTGTTTTCGTTTTAAGCATGATTTTCATATTCAATCTAAGCATTACTCGTTTTAAGATCTATTTATTCATTTATGTTATTACTTGTTGTATGTTTTTTGCTATGATTGTTTTTTTAATTTCTGTTCGTTTTGGGTTTCATTTATTCTTTAATCTAATTTTCTGATCGTGTTTAGTTTTAAACATAAAAGGTATTTTTATATAATTAGCTTACGTTTAAAATTTCTATTAAATTTATTTTAAAAAAATTATGTTATGAAATTTTTATAATAATATTTTTTTTAATTTTTGATTGCAAAACGTTTCAAGTTTTTATGGCATGGGGAAGGGGTTCTTACTGTCCGATTATTCTTGACTTTAAAAAACGGATCTAGAACTTTCAATTTAAATCGAATGAGGCTTTTTTCAAAGTCTATACGATTACCTCTTTGATAAAAACCTTATATATGAACAATAGACAGCTTGCATAACTTGTGGACAGCAATTGACAACAATGAATGGATGGAAAAAATAGCTCCAATAAGGGGGTTTAGACCATTTCACTTGCTGACACAAAGGGATCACAACTGTTTGGAATTGACCTTAGTAGGAATTTGTGTGCCAAAGCAATTTTTTATCTATCACAGAGTATGTATTTTAACCTTATAACTGGATAATTATAATAGATTTCCTATGTGTTCTTCCCATACAAAACCCCTTCCCATAAGTTATAAAACCCCCTTAAAAAGTTATGCCCCAGGGCATAACTTACAACGCCTACCCAACGCCTTATGCAGTGTCGACACCGGAGTTTTTTGTTATCAGAACTTTGAACTATTTTAACAAAATGTATATCTCAAAATTTTTATCTGATGCATTTAAGGCGTGGAGGAGGAAGAGGGGTTAGTTGCACTTCAATCTCTTTTGACTCTTAAAAAGTGAACAAGAAGTTTCAATTTTCAATCAAATGAGCCCTCTCTAAAGTTTATACGAGCATCCCTTCTATAAGAAATAATATGAAGGATTCGGAGAATCCTTAAATTATAACCCTTGCCTTGAGGTCTTTGGGGGAGTTGTAATCCTCAAATACCTAATTTCCAGAACTTAAAACTACGTTTAATAAAATTTCTGTCTTAGAATTTTGATTCGATGTGTTTGGGGAAAATGTGAGCGTGAGAGGGGGGTTAGTTACCCTCAAACCACTTTCGACTACTACAAAGGGAACTAGCCCTCGGAATTTCCAATCGAATGAGCCTTTTTTGAAGTTTCTACGACACCGCCTTCTGTAAAAGCCTTATATGCCCCCAGGGTATAACTTAAAACCCTTGCCCTGAGGGCTTTGAGGTATTATCCTCCTCAAAAAACATATTTTCTTTATGGAAATCAACTACGCTCAACAACATGACAATCTCAAACTTTTGATTGGAGGTGGGGGATGTACTGCTGGGCTTGGGGGGGGGCTAGTTGCCCTTAAATCACTTTCACCTATTAAAAAGGACACTAGCCCTTTGAATTTCCAATTGAATGTTCCTGTTTTGAAGTTTCTACGACAACGCCTTCTATAAAAACCTTATATACCCCCAGGGCATAACTTAAAACTCTTGCCCTGAGGGTTGTGGGGGAGTGTCCTCCTCAAAAACATATTTTCTATCTGGAAAACAACTACACTGAACAAGACGGCTATCTCAAAAGTTTGATTGGATGTGTTTGGAGAAAGGATGGGCATGGGGGGGGGCTAGTTGCCCTCCAATCTTTTTTGACTATTAAAAAGGACACTAGCCCTTTAATTTCCAATCGAATTAGCCTTTTTTGAATTTTCTATGACAGCGCCTTCTATAAAAACCTTATATGCCCCCAGGGCATATCTTAAAACCCTTGCCCTCAGGGTTGTGGGGGATTGTCCTCCTCAATAACATGTTTTCTATCTGAAAATAAACTACGGTGAACAAAATAACTATCTCAAAATTTTTATTGGATGTGTTTTTGGGAATGATGGGCGTGGGGGGGGGGCTAGTTGCCCTCCAATCACTTTCGACTATTAAAAAGGGCACTATCCCTTTGAATTTCCAATCTAATGAGCCTTTTTTTGAAGTTTCTACGACAACATCTTCTATAAAAACCTTATATGCCCCCAGGGCATATCTTAAAACCCATGCTCTGAGGATTTTGGGGTATTTTCCTCCTCAAAAACATATTTTCTATCAGGAAATTAACTACGGTGAACACATTGGCTATCTCAAAATTTTGATTAGATGTGTTTGGGTAAATGATGGGCGTAGGGGGGGGGGGCTAGTTGTACTCTAATCACTTTCGACTATTAAAAAGGGCACTAGCCCTTTAATTTCCAATAAGAATGAGCCTTTTTTGAAGTTTCTTCGACAACGTCTTCTATAAAAACCTTATATGCCCCCAGGGAATAACTTAAAACCCTTGCCCTGAGGCTTTTGGGGGAATGTCCTCCTGAAAAATATGTATTTCTATCTGAAAATCAACTACGCTGAACAAAATGGGTACCTCAAAATTTTGATTGGATGTGTTTGGGGAAATGATGGGCGTGGGGGGAGGGGGCTACTTACGATCCAATCACTTTCGACTATTAAAAGGGCACTAGTCCTTTAATTCCCAATCGAATGAGCATGTTTTGAAGAGTCTACGACAACGCCTTCTATAAAAACCTTTTATGCCCCCAGGGCATAACTTAAAACCCTTGCCCTGAGGGTTTTGGGGGTATCCTCCTCAAAAACATATTTTCTATCTGGAAATCAAATACGCTGAACAAAATGGCTATCTCAAAATTGCGATTGGAAGTGTTGGGGGGACTGAGGGGCGGGGGGGGGGGGTTAGTTGCCCTCCAATCATTTTCGACTATTAAAAAGGGCACTAGCCCTTTAATTCCCAATCGAATAAGACTGTTTTGAAGTTTCTACGACAACGTCTTCTATAAAAACCTTATATGCCCCCAGGGCATAACTTAAAACCCTTGCCCTGAGGGTTTTGGGGGAGTGTCCTCCACAAAAAGATATTTTCTATTTGGAAATCAACTACGCTGAACAAAATGGCTATCTGAAATTTTTGTTTGGATGTTTTTGGGTAAATGTTGGGGGTGGGGGCGGGAGGAGGGATAGGTACACTCCAACCACATTAGACTATTAAAAAGGGCACTAGCTCTTTAATTTACAAACGAATGAGCATGTTTTGAAGTTTCTACGACAACGCCTTCTATAAAAACCTAATATGCCCCCAGGGCATAACTTAAAACCCTTGCCCTGAGGGTTGTGGGGGAGTATCCTCCTCAAAAATATATTTTCTATCTTGAAGTCAACTACGCTGAAGAAAATGGCTATCTCAAAATTTTGATTGGATGTGTTTGGGGGAATGGTGGGCGTGGGGGAGGCTAGTTGCCCTCCAATCATTTTCGACTATTAAAAAGGGCGCTAGAACTCTCGATTTCCAATTGAATAGCCCCCTTTGAAGCTTCTAAGACGACCCCTTCCGTATGAAGCGCCTCTGGGAAAAAAATAATAAATAATAATAAAACATTGGAGCCGTATGGCCTTTACTATAGGCAACGCTACAGCGTTGCCTCTGAAAAAACCTTATATGTTATCAATGGGTAACTTTCATAAGTTACAGCCCTTACCCATGAAGCTGTGAATTTACTTCATACTATTTTTTCACGGAATGGCTATTTCAAAATTCTGATCGGATGTATTTCGAGAAAAGGGCATGGGAGGGGAGGGGCTTGTTGGCCTTTGATCACTTTTGGCTCTTTAAAAGGGAACTAGAACTTTTGATTTCCAATCAATTTAGCTCCCTCTAATGTTTATACGATCACCCTTTTCATGTGAAGTTCCTCTGGTAAAAAAGTAAAATAAATAATAAGTAAAAGTAAAATAAAAAGTCTTATGGCTCTTTACTATAGGCAGGGCTATACCGTTATCTCTTATGTATATTTTCTTTTTTACCGTATATCTCGTGTTTAGTTTTTGTTCCACGTTTTTTTTTAGTTTTCTCTTCGTTTTTTGGGTGTTATTCTTAACTTCAGTCTGTGAGTGACCATTTGTAACATTCGTAGTTGAAACTTCTGGAAATTAGAATTTCTTATTACTACTGGAAACTGTCTTTTCAAAGATTATTTCGATTTTTTGTTTGCTTCAAGAAGCTATTAGTGGCATAATAAATATATCGAAACGGAATGATTTCTAATTATCTACTGTGTTCTATAAGTCCTCATTTGCGGAACTAAATTTTCTCTAATTATCGAATGGGGGAAAAATATTCAAGATTTACATTTGTGAGCATTAATCCAGACCAAAACTTGAAATTAGAGTTTTTGCTTTTTTTGCGTCTATAATGAGACAATAGGGAGCAGATTTTAGTTAATTTGAATAAAACCAAAAGTAAATTACTCCATTTGAAAAGAGTAGGGAAGCAGAGATTGAAGACTCTAATTGATTATTACATTGGTCTAAATTATGTAAATTACGAAATTAGAAAAATTAAACATTCAATCAATGTTTCAAGACGGAATTATTAAATTATATTTTAAATATAAATTAAATTATTTATTAAATTTTCAAAATTAAAAAGGATATAAGTATGTTTACGATGGGTTTGTGCCAGGTGTTGGCTTCCTTCTAAAGTAAAGTATGTAGCGTGATCAAGGAAGCGAGTGTTTTGAAAATGACGGGAGCGTTTACAGTTTATACTGTGAACCACTTGTTATGGTGAACCCACAACTACCATAAAAAAAAGTAACTTTACATAAACGAAGAGCACTATTCGCAAAGAGCTACCTAAGTTTCGTTTTTCAGATAATTTGATCGGTCTGGCAATTTTAATTGAGCAGTATGTCGAGCAAATTTTCCAAGAAAGAAGGATAAAAATAACAAAAAGAGTGATTAATTGAGGGCGATGATATGTGCTTGGAATATAAAAGATGTTTAGACCATGTTTAGGAAAGGATACCAAAAAAAAAAAAAAAAAAATCAGAGAACAACCAGTTTAATTTGAATAGAGCAGTGGAACAGAAAAACGAAACAAAGAATTAATTAATAAAAAAATCTGAATATTTTGGCTCCACCTCTGGGAACCTTTCTTAAAAAAAGAAAAAACTTCAAATAAGAAAAAATATTAAAATAAGATTAAAACCATCTAAAAAAAATGACAAGCTAAACACACGGGAAAAAGAAAGAGAAAAAAAAATTAAAAACAAAACACAAAGAAACACAATTCACATTCTAACTCGTATTTTGCTTTGTTTTTTAGTTGTTGTTTTTTTCTCTTCCTTTCTCCCGTGTGTTTAGTTTGTCATTGTTTTAGATGTTTAAAAAAAACTGTTTTTTTCCTCTTTAAAGTTTTTTTTCTTTCCGTAGAGAAAGGCTCCCGGACGTGGAGCCGAAATATTCAGATTTTTGATTATAGAAAAACAGTATGGTCTACGAAATTATTAAGGAAAAAATCTGGATTTATCCGAACAGATATTGGTAGTAAAGAAAAAAATGAATATAAGTGAAAGAAAAAGTGAAAGATTTTGTACAAGATCGAGAGAGGAAGGAATGAAAGAATTTCAGGCACATAAAAGACGCTTTAAAAAGCCTTAATTTTACGGCTACAGTAAATAACTGGTTTGAAATTGTGGAAATAGTAAGAAAGGAAAGGAAGGAAAAATTGTCAGGCACTTTAAAAAGCCTTAATTTTACGGCTAAAGGAAATAACTCGTTTGAAATTGTAAACATAGAAAGGGGAATAAGAAATTACAAGTCATCGGGAGCTGATGAAATTACATCATTGCTCCCCCCTCCCCCAGGAGTGGCTGTAACGTTAACAGTATCTATGGTGCATAAATAATTTGTTAGACCACACTGCTTTTTCATTTTTTCGACAATTTGTATTTTCGTAAATATTAATTTACAAAAAAATTATTTTATTCATTGCTTTATAAAAATTAAAATCCGCTATTCTTGCTTAATTTTTTGCATATTGCGCATAAAAAATTACATGAGATGACACATGACTCTGAACAGATAAAGAAAAAGGCATAGAACAAGAAAAACAAAAAATCACATTGAATTGCAAACGAAAATGATGCACAAAGAAATTTGCGGTTAGAAAACAAAGCTAAATTACATGCAATGAAGGAACGTGTTAGTTTAGCATGTGTTAGTCTGTGAAGGATAAACAGGAAAGAGGAATTGATTTTAATATCTATCACACATAAAAAAAATGACAAATGACTCCGAACAGCTAAGGAAAAAATCTCTGAACAAGAAACAGCAAAAATCACATTGAATTGCAAGTAAAAATGTTGCACAACAAAATTTGCGGTTAGAAGATAAAGCTAAATTACATGCATTGAAGGAACGTGTTAGTTTAGCATGTGTTAGTCTGTGAAGGATAAACTGGAAAGAGGAATTGATTTTAATGCCTATGATATATCAAAAAGAAGTGAAAAACGACTACGAGCAATTAAATAAAAAGTAAAAAAACAAGAAACAGCAAAAATTGCATTGGATTGTAAACGAAATTGCGACTTAAAACTAAAGAATAACACGGTAATTTCGCTATAATGTAATTTCGGTAATAATTTAAGAAATTACAATGGAATAAGAAACGTTTAATCTTAGCATATGTATAAACAGGAAGGAATAATTTAATTCAAGTCAGAATCTTGTGGTTCAACTTAAATTACTGATTTGCCACCCTATAACTTGAAACAAAAGATCAAAACGGTGATTATGCTAATGTGTAATTTAGATAAGGCAGAGAAAAGAGGCAATGGAAAATTCCTGGTTGTTACTGAATCATATAACAATGCAATGAAAACAAAAATATAAAGACTGGGGATGAGCTGGGAAAGAACGATTTTGGTATTTAGATGTCATGCAAAACTATAAATGGTTTGGAATCAATATAAACAGCTAATCCAAAAGGCATGGAAAAACGTATGAAGTAATGATGCACGAAAATGAAGCGAAATAAGATATATTGTTAGAAGCCATGCGACAGCAAGACTCGCAACGAATCCACAATGAAAATAATTGACAACGAAATCTGCCGTGAGATTGCATGCAACAGGGATAATCACATCAAATCGTTAATAAAATCTGTGATTCGAAGAGAAGCAACAGTCAGAGTCAAATTTTATAAAACTAACAGTTTGATACTCTGCTTCCAGGATTTTCCACACATTATATTTTTCTTTGTATACTCTTTTTAATTTAGATTATTTTTTTTAGATTGTTATCGTTTAAATTCTTTCCCTTTTTCAACACTGAGGGTGCCTTCCTGTATAAAGGGGAAATATTTGTTCAACTGTTCTTTTTCTTCCTTTCCTTGGAGGCTTGAACAGCTTAACTTCAATCTACCCGAGTCCCCTGATATTACTGCCAATTACTGCCAATAATCTCAATAAATTCCTCGCTTCCATTGTCCAGAGTCTTCCACCACTGTCCGACCAATTACCATCAGGAGCCCTTTCCCCTTCTTTACCCACTGTTTCTCCGTCCGAGATAGAAAGAAGAATTCAAAAACTAAGAAAGGCAAGTATTTGTCCTTTGGATATCCCCTTTCCTCTTTTTAGTGCCTTCGGTGATTTCTTGTCTAAGCCCTTGTCTTTCCTGTTTAACAAGATTACCGAGTCTGGGCAAATTCCTACAATTTGGAAACAGGGTTTCATAAACCCTTTGAAAAGGAAAAACGGAAAGCCTGGTTTTGAAGGCGTCCGGCCTATTACTCTTACTCCTATTTTCTCGAAACTTTATGAAAGATTACTTGCAGATTGTCTAATGGAAAAAATTCTACCTCTTACTGACTTGAAGCAACTCGGGAACCCATAATCCACCTCTACTTTCCATTACCTCGTTTCTCTCCTTGATCACATCGGTAATACCCTTGAAAAATCTAATTCCTGGCTATATTTAATTTCCATCAACCTTCAGAAGGCATTTGACCTTGTTAACCACAATATTTTAATTGAGAAACTTGTCAACGAGTTCAATATTGATCCCTTACTGGTGAAATTGGTTGCCTCCTTCTTAACAAATAGATCGCAAGTTGTCAAATACCAGAATCATTATTCAAATCCTCTCCCTGTTAACAATGGCATACCCCAAGGTACTCTTCTAGGTCCCCTCCGTTTTTCAGTCATGATTAACAGCCTCACAAAGGATTTGCCTGGCTGATGGAGATCTTTTGATGACCTAAAGGTGGTTGAAAATTGCTTTAGAACTTTAATAAGCGATCCTATGAGTATCCTCAATGAAATTGGAGACGAGGCCTTAGACTTGGACATGACAGTAAACCCCTCTAGATCATTGATAATGCCCATTTGTTTCCTCAAATCCTCGCCCTATTTTCTTACTCCTTTCCCTCCTGAAATTTCTTTGTCCTCATTTAAACTACTTGGCGTCACAATTTCTTCAAATTTAAAGTGGGATATCCACGTTAAAGACATCATCCATAGAGCTAATGTGTCTATCGCCCTCCTTAAGCTCCTAAATAAATTCAGTGTCCCCCCTGCCCACTCCTTAAGAATTTACACGTCTTCTGTCCGCCCGCATCTAGAATATGCTTGTCCAGTTTGGCACCCTGGTATCTCTCGCGAAGAATCGGAAAAAATCGAAAAGGGCCTTATGAATAATTTTCAAAGAAGGCAAGGTGCCATATTCTCTGCTCCTAAAAAAAGCCAGTCTGAAAACCCTGGAGCAAAAGAGGGTTTCGTTGTGCCTCCGTTTTGCAAAAAAATGCCATAACAAGCCCTCGGACGGCAAGTATTTTCCCCAAACGTATCTCCCCATCCAGATTACGGCCGCCTCGAGCTGTTTCTGAGCCCATCCCTGCTTTGTCCCCCATTCGCTGCGTTACTTCCAGATACGAAAGTACTTTTATCCCCTTCATTACAGAAAAAATGAATAAAATGTCTCAATAGTTTTTTTTTCGCTCATTTTTGTTTATTAGCTGATGGTACTGCCCAGGTTCTTGCACTCTTTTGCCTGCCTCCCCCCCTTTCTTGACCAGTTTTATTGTTTTTAACTCTTTTATTGATTTACTGGTAGTTGAATTATTGACACTTTCTTAGTATCTTGCTTGCTCTAAGTTTAGTTTGACCAGTTTTTACCAGTTTTTACTGCATTTATGTCTCGCTCTAAGTTTAGTTTGACCAATTTTTATCTTTTTAATTTTTTAATTGACTTTTTACAGTTTTAATTATTGACTTTTAAATGATTGTTCATTATGGTTTTCTCTATTTCATTGTTGTTATTTGCATTTTTAGTGTAACCATTTATATTGTCGACTCCAAAGTCCGAATTCGGCCCTTTTTTGGGCTTGTGATAACGATTTTTTAAAAATAAATATCTTATCTCCTTCTTACCGGCCACAGATCTGTTGCTTTAAAGATCTGTTGCTTCCATGGTTTCCTCTCGGTGTTTCAGATATTTTTTATAAGACACTTGTGATGATTCTAAGAAGCTTGTTATAAGATTCCTTTCTGAAAGTTTTGTTACAACAGAAAACCTTTAAGGATCAAAAAATGTTGGGGAAACAGTCACTTGACTTGAATTGAAGTTTTACCTACTGGACTGTAAAAGAAATTAATAGGCTCTTACTGTTAGATCTTCACGCTCTTTTCTTTTGGTTATTAATTAAAAAAAAATTTCATAAAAATAATTTTTTAAAATAAAAGTAAAGGCTATTTTAAACTTAAGCTAAGGATATAAAAATACCTTTTAAAATTCAAACTCAAAACGACCAAAAATTACTATTAAAGAATAAATGAAACACAAAATGAAAAGAAATCAGATAAACAATCATAGCAAAGAACATACAACAAGTAATAATATAAATCAATAAATAGATCTTAAAGCGAGTAATGCTTAAATTGACTACGAAAATCAAGCTTGAAACGAAAAAAAATAGTTTGCTATAAAAGTATAAATGAAACTTAAAATGAACAGAAATTAAATAAAAAATCAATGCGAACAAACATAGCAATATATATTAATGTAAATGAATAAATAAATCTTAAAACGAGTGAAACTTAAATTGAATATGCAAATCAAGTTTGAATCGAATAAAAATAACTACAAACAAGAGTTTGGGTATCGTCTCACTGCAGAAGCCTAAAACCTACTGCGTCATTGCCGCTTTACTGAAAACGATTCTTTGAAATATTTTCACTTTTGTAACTTTAAGAAATAAAAAATTAATTAAGATTTTAGGGAACAAATATCAGCATATGTATATTGAATTGACAATGCACATTTTTTTTCAGTAAATTCATTTGAATTTTTTTCAGTAAAGTACAGACTATATTCTGGCTTTTAGAAAGCATAGGGGTTTTGAACCCTACTCACATTAATTTATGCTCGTTTTGAGTTTGACTCTAATATTTATTTTAATTTTTGTTCGTTTTGGGTTTCATTTATTTATTGATACTGATTTTGGGTAATTGTATGCTTGGTAGATTATATGATAGTCCGGACGCCAGGTATTGAAAATGTGAACCATACCACGACCCGAATGGGGCTGTTACGAGAATTAGCTACCCTCCACCCCCTAAATTGACCATGCGGATTCAAAAATACCAATGTCACTTGCTTGCGAGTGGTGGAACACTCCAAAACTTGACATTTTATTATATTTTAGTGTTTCATGCAAAAAAATGCATGTTCCACAAAGTTTGAGGTACAGTTTTCCGCTCAAGTAGAAATGCCTAGAAGCCATAGAATGTTTTCATAACAAACTAACACGATTAGTTACAAAAATGGCAGAGTAAAAAGAATTGGCAATACTATATGAGTCTTGAACAGTCTTGGAAAGTATAAACAAAATCAGATTGAATATTAGATATATAATGATATTGATTGATAAAAGATCCTTCGGTTCAAGATTTTTTTTAACTGTAATTTTTATTTTCATTTTCAATGCTGTAAGAACTGGAAAAGAATAAATTTGCAATATACGAGCAATTCGTTTTCAGTGAAGCACCAATGACGCAGAAGGCTTTAGGTTTTTACAGTTAAAGAAGGGGGCAGGATCCAAATTTTGCTTGTAGTGAAACTATATTTGTCTTGACCAATCTTGAAAAGAACTAATAAATTAAACTGAATATTTGATGCATAAAGATATTAATTGCTAAAAGCTCATCAGTTCAAAATTTTACCGTAATTTTAATATTTATTTTCAATATTAAGAACAAAAAAAACATTTGTAATATAATTCGTTTTCAGTAAAACGCCAATGACGCAGTAGGTTTTAGGCTTCTGCAGTGAGACGATACCCAAACTCTTGTTTGTAGTTATTTTTATTCGATTCAAACTTCATTTGCATATTCAATTTAAGTTTCACCCGTTTTAAGATTTATTTAACCATTTACATTAATATATATTGTATGTTTGTTCGCATTGATTGTTTATTTAATTTCTGTTGATTTTAAGTTTCTTTTATACTTTAATAGCAAAATATTTTTTTTGTTTTAAGCTTGATTTTCATGTTCAACCTAAGCATTACTCGCTTTAAGATCTATTTATTCATTTATATTATTACTTGTTGTAAGTTATTTGCTATTATTTTTTATTTAATGTATGTTTGTTCTGTGTTTCATTTATTATTTAATAGTAAATTCTAGTTATTTTGAGCTTCAACTCTAACTGGTATCTGTATTTGCTGAGACTTAGGTTATAGCGGCCTTTGCCTTTCTTTGAAAAACTTTTTTTTCGTAAAGTTTTTTTTAATTAATTTTTGTTCATTCCTGAACGCAAAAATTTTCGCGTATGTTTGGCATGGGGGGGGGCGCGGACTGTCCGATTATTCTTGACTTTAAAAAACAGATCTAGAACTTTCAATTTAAATCGAATGAGGCTTTTTTCAAAGTCTATACGATTACCTCTATGATAAAAACCTTATATATGAACAATAGACAGCTTGCATGACTTGTGGACAGCGATTGACAACAATGAATGGAATGAAAAAATAGCTCCAATAAGGGGGTTTAGATCACTTCGCTTGCTGACGCAAAGGGATCACGAATGTTTGGAGTTGACCTTAATAGGAATTTGTGTGCCAAAGCAATTTTGCATCTATGACAGAGTATGTATTTTAACCTTATAATTGGATAATTATAATAGATTTCCTATGTGTTTTTCCCATACAAAACCCCTTCCCATAAGTTATAAACCCCCCTTAATAATTTATGCCCCAGGGCATAACTTAGAACGCCTACCCCTGGGCCCTGGGGGGCTGTGTCGGCACCGGAGTTGTTTGTTATCAGAACTTTTAATTATTTTTACAAAATATCTATCTTAAAATTTTTATCTGGTGCATTTAGGGCATGGGGGAGGGGGAGGGGCTAGTTGCTCTCCAGTCTCTATTGACTCTTAAAAAGTTAACAAGAACTTTCAATTTTCAGTCAAATGAAACCTCTCTAAAGTTTATACGAGCATCCCTTCCATAAGAAGTAATATGGAGGATTTGGAGAATCCTTAAATTTCCACCCTTGCCCTAAGGACTTTGGGGGAGTTGTAATCCTCAAAGCCCTAATTTCCAGAACTTAAAACTACGTTTAATAAAATGGGCTGTCTTAAAGTTTTGATTTGATGTGTTTGGGGAAAGAGTGGCCGTGAGATGGGCGTTGTTTGCCCTCGTATAGCTTTTGACTATTACCTAGGGCACAAGAATTTGGAATTTACAATCGACTTAGCCTTTTTCGAAGGTTCTGCGACACTGCCTTCTATAAAAACCTTATAGGCCTCCATGGAATAACCTGAAACCCTTGCCCTGAGGGTTGTGGGGGATTTACCTCCTCAAAAACATATTTTCTATCTGGAAATCAACTACGCTGAACAAAATGGCTACCAAAAAATTTGGATTGGATGTGTTTGGGGGAATGATGGGCGGGGGGCTAGTTACCCTCCAAACACTTTCGACCATTAAAAAGGGCAATAGCCCTTTGAATTTCCAATTGAATTTGCCTGTTTCGAAGTTTCTACGAAAACACCTTCTATAAAAACCTTATAAGCCCCCAGGGCATAACTTAAAACTCTTGCCCTGAGGATTGTGGGGGAGTGTCCTCCTCAAAAACATATTTTCTATCTGGAAATCAACTACACTGAAAAAAATGGCTATCTCAAAAGTTCGATTGGATATGTTTTGGGAAATGATGGGCGTGAGGGGGGGGGGCTAGTTGCCCTCCAATTACTTTCGACTATTAAAAAGGGCACTATCCCTTTAATTTCCAATTGAATGCGCCTGTTTTGAAGTTTATACGACAACGCCTTCTATAAACACCTTATATGTCCCCAGGGCACAACTTAAAACCCTAGCCCTGAGGATAATGGGGGATTGTCCTCACCAAAAATATATTTTCTAAGATGAAAAAAAAAACGCCGAAAAAAATGGAAAGCTCAAAATTTATATTTGATGTGTTGAGGGAACTGATGGGCGTGGGAAGGGGGCTAGTTTCCCTCCAATCACATTTGACTATTGAAAAGGCCACTAGCGCTTTGAATTTCCAATTGAATGGGCCTTTTTGTAAGTTTCTATGACAAACGCCTTCTATAAAACCTTATATGCCCCCAGGGCATAACTTAAAACCCTTGCCCTGAGGGTTGTGGGGGATTGTCCTTCTCAAAAACATGTTTTCTATCTGAAAATCAACTATGCTGAACAAAATGGCTATCTCAAAATTTCGATTGGATGTTCTTGGGGGAATGAGGGGCGTGGGGGGGGGCTAGTTTCCCTCCAATCACTTTCAACTTTTAAAAAGGGCGCCATCCCTTAGAATTTCCAATCAAGTTAGCATGTTTTGGAGTTTATAAAGCAACACCCTACATAAAAACCTTATAGGCCCCCAGGGCAGAACTTAAACCCTTTCCCTGAAGGTTGTGGGGGAGTTTCCTCCTCAAAAGCGTATTTTCTATCTGGAAATCAACTACGCTGAACAAAATGGCTCTCTAAAAATTTTGAGTGGATGTGTTTGGGAAAATGATGGGCGTAGGGAGGGGAGGGGGGTTAGTTGCACTCCAATCACTTTCGACTATTAAAAAGGGCACTAGCCCTTTAATTTCCAATCGAATGAGTCTGTTTTGAAGTTTCTACGACAACACCTTCTATAAAGACCTTATATTCCCCCAGGGCATAACTTGAAACCCTTGCCCTGAGGGTTGTGGGGGAGTGACCTCCTCAAAAATATATTTTCTATCCGGAAATCAACTACGCTGAACAAAATGGCTATCTCAAAATTTTGGTTGGATGTGTTTGGGGAAATGATGGGCGTGGAGGGAGGGGGGGGGAAGGGGGCTAGTTACACTCCAATCACTTTCGATTATTAAAAAGGGCACTAGCCCTTCCATTTTAAATCGAATGAGTATGTTTTGAAGTTTCTACGTCAACACCTTCTTTTAAAACCTCATATACCCCCCGGGTATAAATTAAAACCTTTTCCCCGAGGTTTTTCGTGGAGTGTACTCCTCAAAAACACGTTATCTATGTTGAAATAAAATATGCTGAACAAAATGGCTCTCTGAAACTTTTGATTGGATGTGTTTTGGGCAATGATGGGCTTGGGGGGGCTAGTTTCCCTCCAATGATTTTCAACTATTAAAAAGGGCAAATGGCTATCTGAAAATTTTGATTGGATATGCTCGGGGAAATAATGGGCATGGGGGGGAAGGGGGCTAGTTACACTCCAATCACTTCCTACTATTAAAAGGTGCACTAGTCCTTCAATTTCCAATCGAGTGAGCATGTTTTGAAGTTTCTACGGCAACGCCTTCTATAGGGCATAACTTAAAACCCTTGCCCTGAGGGTTGTGGGGGAGTATCCTCCTCAAAAATATATTTTCTATCTGGAAATCAACTACGCTGAACAAAAAGGCTATCGTAAAATTTTGATTGAATGTGTTTGGGGGAATGATAGGCGTGGGGGGGCCTAGTTGCCCTCCAATCATTTTCGACTATTAAAAAGGGCAAATGGCTATCTGAAAATTTTGATTGGATATGTTTGGGGAAATGATTGGCGTGGGGGGGGGGGAAGGGGGCTAGTTACACTCCAAACACTTTCGACTATTCAAAAGGGCACTAGTCCTTCAATTTCCAATCGAATGAGCATGTTTTGAAGTTTCTACGGCAACGCCTTCTATAGGGCATAACTTAAAATCCATGCCCTGAGGGTTGTGGGGGAGTACCCTCCTCAAACATATATTTTATATCTAGAAATCAACTACGCAGAACAAAATGGCTATCTCAAAATTTGGAGTGTATGTGTTTGGGGGAATGGTTGGCGTGGGGGAGGCTAGTTGCCCTCCAATCATTTTTGACTATTAAAAAGGGCACTAGAACTCTCGATTTCCAATCTAATGAGCTCTCTTTAAAGCTTCTACGACGGCCCCTTCCATATGAAGTGCCTCTGGGAAAAAAATTAATAAAATAATAAAACATTGGAGCCGTAGGGCCTTTACTATAGGCAACGCTACAGCGTTGCCTCTGATAAGTATGAATTTTCAGGTAAGTATCAATCAGTTTGTGGGAACGAACTGTAAGTAGGGAGCGACGCGGCTCCATGGTACGTAAAACTCTATAAACCAGAATTTTGATACCGATATATATATATATATATATATATATATATATATATATATATATATATATATATATATATATATATATATATATATATATATATATATATATATATATATATATATATATATATATATTTATATATATATATATATGTTGATTCCAAATATAAAAGTTTCATTAAATTTGGTGTTACCCATCAAGCCTGAGAATATTTGTCTTATTTTCCAAAAAGGGGGATTCACTCCTTAAAAGTCGAAGAATTATAATGAAAATTACACCATCAGATTCAGCGTATCAGAGAGCTTTATTGTAGAGGTTTCAATCTCCTATCTGCAAAAATATGAAATTTTCTATTTTTTGCCAGAAGAAAGTTCACGGATGCGTGTTTACTTGTTTGTTTTTTGTTTTGAAAAGGGGAGAGTCACCCCATAAAAGTCGAAGAATCTTAATGAAAATCACACCATCAGATTCAGCGTATCAGAAACCTTATTGTAGAGGTTTCAATCTCCTATCTGCAAACATGTGAAATATTCTATTTTTTGCCAGAAGAAAGATCACGGATGCGCGTTTATTTATTTTTTTTTTTTTGTATTTCTTTCAGGACTGATCGGATCGAACCATTGTTTCTAGATTATTGGGAGAGGGCCAATTCTAAGGCCCTTTTAAGTGACCATAAAGATTCGAGGGCAACTAGGCCCTGCTGAAGTTTTTCGAGGACTATTTCTGCTGGAGTTTTTTTTCCACGGGGAATTTACACGGGGGGGGGGGGGATTTTCCAGGGAGTGAAATTTTTCTGAGGAAACTTTCCAGTGGGTGAATTTGCCATAATTCCAATACATGTGTTTGGAGGAATGGTGGGCGTGACAGGGAGGTTAGTTACGCTCCAATCACTTTCAATTATTACAAAGGGCACAAGCCCTCTCAATTTCGAATTGAATGAGCCCTTTTGAAGTTTTACGACAACTCTATCTATAAAATCTTATATGCCCCCAGGGCATAAACTATAACATTTGCCCTTGGGCCTTGGGGCCCTTGGGGCTTGGGGCTAAACTTTGATTGAATGTTTTTGGGCAAATGGTGGGCGTAAGAGGGGGGTTAATTACTCTCCACTCACTTTCGACTATTAAAAAGGGCAATTTCAATTTCCAATCAAATGAGTCCTTTTTGAAATTTCTATAACAACTTTCGATATAAACTTTAATGCCCCCAGGGCATAACTTACAACCCTTAAACTGAGGGCTCTGAGGGGCTTAACATCCTAATAGATCAAATTTCCAGAACTTTCTACTACGTTGAACAAAATGGCTATCTGAAAATTTTGATTGGATGTGTTTGGGGGAATGGTGGGCGTGAGAGGGGGGTTAGTTACCCTCCAATCACTTTCAACTACAAAAAGGGCACTAGCCCTCTCAATTTCCAATTGAATGGGCCCCTTTTGAAGTTTTTACGACAACTCATCATTAAAAGCCTTATATGCCCCCAAGACATAACTTACGACCTTTGCCCTGGGGACTCTGGGGGTATGTCATCCTTAAATACATAATTTCCAGAACTTTCAACAACGTTGAACAAAATGGCTATCTCTAAACTCTGATTGAATGTGTTTGGGGAATGGTGGGCGTGAGAGCTGGGTTAATTACTCTCCAATCACTTTCGACTATTAAAAAGGGAAATTTCAATTTCCAATCCAATGAGTCGCTTTTGAAATTTCTACAAAAACTTTCTATATAAACCTTATATGCCCCCAGGGCATAATTTACAACCCTTGCACTGAGGGCTCTAATGGGGTTATCATCCTAAAAGACCTAATTTCCAGAACTTTCGACTATGTTGAACAAAATGGATATATCAAAATTTTGATTGGATGTGTTTGGGTAAAGGTTAGGCGTGAGAGGAGGGTTAGTTGCCCTTCAATCAATTTCGACTATTAAATGGGCACTAGCCCTTTAAATTTTCAATTGAATGAGCCCTTTTTGATGTTTTTACAACACCGCTTTCTATGCTTCCTTACAAGTTCCCAGAGCACAGCTTACAACCCTTGCCCTGAGGGCTGTGGGGAGATGGGTCGTCATCCTTAAAGACCTAATTTATAAAACTTTTAACTACGTTGAAAAAAATGGCTATGTCAAAACATGTATTGAATGTATTTGGAGAAAAAGTGAGAGCCAAAAAAAGGTCAGTTGCCCTCAAATCACTTTTGGCTATTAAAAAGGGCACTAGCCCTTTGAATTTCTAATCGAATGAGCGCTTTTTTCAAGTTTCTATGATAAAGCTTTCAAAAAAAAACCTTATATGACCCCAGGGCATAACTTATAACCTTTACCTTGAAGACTGTAGAGGGAGTGTCCTGCTCAAAGGTATAATTTCCTGAACTTTAAACCGCGTGGAACAAAATGTCTAAATAAAAATTTTGATTGGATATGTTTGGGGAAAGGATGGGCGTGGATGGGGTGTTAGTGGCCTTCCAATCCCTTTCGAATATTAAAAAGGGCAATAACCATTTCAATTTCCAATCGAATGAGCTCTTTTTGAAGTTTCTATGATGACGCTTTAAATAAAAAACCTTATATGCCCCCAGGGCATAAGTTACAACCCTTGCCCTGAGGGCTGTTGGGGAGTGTCCTCCCCAAAAATATAATTTCTATCTGGAAATCCACAACACTGAAGAAAATGGCTATCTAAAAATTTTGATTGGATGTGTTTGAGGGAAAGGTGGTTGAGAGAGGGGGGCTAGTTGCCCTCAAATCACTTTTGACTATTAAAAAGTGCACTAGACCTTTGAATTTCCAATTGAATGAGCCCCTTTTGAAGTTTTTACGACAACTCTATCTATAAAAACCATATATGCCCCCAGGGCATAACTTACAACATTTGCCCTGCGGGGGTCTGGGGGTTTGTCATCCTTAAATAAATAATTTCTAGAACTTTTGACTACGTTGAACAAAATGGCTATCTCTAAACTTTGATTGAATGTGTTTAGGGAAATGGTGGGCGTGGGAAGTGGGTCAATACTCTCCACTCACTTTCGACTATTAAAAAGGCCAATTTCAATTTCCAAACGAATGAGCCCTTTCTGAAATTTCTCAGCAACTCTCTATATAAACCTTATATGCCCCCAGGGCATAACTTACAACCCTTGCACTGTGGGCTCTGAGGGGGGTTATCATCCTAAAAGACCTAATTTCAAGAACTTTTAACTACGTTGAAAAAAATGGATATCTTAAAATTTTGATTGGATTTATTTGGGGAAATGGTGGGCGTGAGAGGGGGGTTAGTTGCCCTCCAATTACTTTCGTTTCCAAAAGTGCAAAAAAAATACACTGAAAAAATACATACGAATGTGCATTGTCAGTTTAATATACATATACTGATATTTAGTAATAAAATGTTAATATTATCTTACTTATTAAAGTTATAAAAGTAAAAACATTTATATTTTTCAGTAAAGTGCAAATTTTGTTCTGGCCTTCGGAAGGCATAGGGGTTTTTCGCCCAACTTATGTTAATTTCTGCTCGTTTTGAGTTTGACTCGGTTATTTATTGTAATTTCTGTTCGTTTTGGGTTTCATTTATTTATCGATGTTGATTTGTGGTAGTTTCACGCTTGGTAGTTTATTTGATTTGATTGTTTCTCTTGTTTTGTTTAATGGAGTTCTTTACTTTTCTTTGAAAAACTTATTTTGTAGAAAAAGTTTTTTTTAATTAATTACTATTAAAAACAGAAATTAAATAAGCAATCATATCAAAAAACATACAACATGTATTAATATAAATGAATAAATAAATCTTAAAGCGAGCAATGCTTACATTTGATATGAAAATCAAGCTTAAAGCGAAAAAAAATATTTTGCTATTGAAGTACAAATGAAACTTAAAACAAACAGAAATTAAATAAACAATCGATTCAAACAAAAATACAATAGATATTAATGTAAATGAATAAATAAATCTTAAAACGAGTGAAACTTGAATTGAATATGCAAATGAAGCTTGAAACGAACAATACTCACTGGGGGCAATATCCAAACTCTTGTTTGTAGTGAAACTTTATTCATCATCAACAAATTTAGAAAGAACTAACAAATTAAACTGAATATTTGATGTATAATGATTTTAATTGCTGAAAGCTCATCAGTTATAAGTTTTACTGTAATTTTAATGTTTATTTTCAATATCAAGTACAAAAGAAAATATTTGTAATAAAATTGGTTTTGAGTAAAGCGCCAATTACGCAATAGGTTTTTGAATTTTACAGTGAGAGAAGGAGGTCATACCCAAACTCTTGTTTGTAGTGATTTTTTGTTCATTTCAAGCTTGATTTTCATATTCAATGTAAGTTTCACTCGTTTTAAGATTAATTTATTCATTTACATTAATATCTATTGCAAGTTTCTTTTTATTGATTGTTTATTTAATTTCTGTTTGTTTTAAGTTTCATTTATATTTCAATAGTAAAATATTTTTTTTCGTTTTAAGCTTGATTTTCATATTCAATCCAAGCATTACTCGTTTTAAGATCTATTCATTCATTTACATTACTACTTGTTGTATGTTTTTTCCTATGATTGTTTATTTAATTTCTGTTCTTTTTGGGTTTCATTAATTCTGTTATAGATATTTCTGGTCGTTTTTAGTATGAATTTTAACAGGTATTTGTATCTGCTGAGCTTATGTTTAAAATCGCCTTTACTTTTCTTTGAAAAATTTATTTTTCGGAATCTTTTCTAAATAATATGTTAACAATGGAATAATATGTAATTCACAGCCTTCACCTCAAGGTCCCATGCTTTTGTCATGCAATCCTCCTATTTTTAGCTGTTTTTCCAGTCCTTGAAAAATTGTTCCCTTTTCTTAAGTAAATTCCAGCATATGTACCCGTACCCGACTCTCGCCACATATGAAGTGTTATTTTAAAAAATCTGAAAAAAAGTGTTTCAAAGAAAAGCACAGAGCCATTTTAAATTTAAAATCAGCAGAATCAAATTCCTATAATAATTCAAACTCGAAACGACTAGGAATTGAAACTAAAAGAATAAATGAAACCCGAAACGAATAGATATTGAATAACAAAATCATAGTAAACATAAAGATAACAGGTATTACTATAAATACAAAAATGAATCTTAAAAGGCATAAGGATTATATAGGAAACCCAAGTCAAACTTAAAACCAAAATTTATTTCAATGTGCTTTTGTTTTCTTAGAAACTGAAAAGAAATAAAAAATAATCAAGAGGACTAAAAAGAACTAATGAAAATAAACTGAATATTTGATATATACTTCCTGGAATATTAATTCCTGGAAACTAAGTAATTCAAGACTTTATTTCACTCTGATTTTTATTATTATTTTCAATGTCTTTAAAATAGAAGAAATATTTTTGATATAATTCACTTTCAGTAGGAAGTGTAAATGACGCAATAGGCTTTAGTCTTGTACGGTTAGGGGAGGGCGAGCTGGGTAGTAGCAAAAGTCCTGCTTGCTGTAAATTTTTGTCCGTTTTAAGTTTGACTTAAATTTTTAATTTAATTTCTACTCGTTGTAGGATCTTAAGTTTACTATGGCTCTTTACTTTTCTTAGTAATTTTTTTTTCACTTTGCTTGTTTTGAATGTCAAAGTTTTGATATCGGGCATTCTCCAGTTTTTCATGACTCCGGCGTAAGAATTGAAGTGTATAATTCTAATTCATTAGCTATAATTACCGTCTTTTAATTTATTCCAGCATTCCCTGAAAGTTTTAACCAAACATTCCCTGAAAATTTTAACCAAATGCCATTAATTGTTTCTGGGCCCTGGCATGTACGCCCTTCTGACAACCGAGAAGCTTATAGTATCTGCTGATTAAGCTCAACATCCCCCTCAACAGTCTCTGAAAATTTTGACTTAACACCCTTAACTATTCCTGAGATATTTCACACACCATTTTAACGAGGTGGGTGTACATAGTACCTTATGATTTAGTTCAGTGTCCCACAATATTCTCAGCTAAACACCATTAGCCAGTCAATTCTCATATATTGCACATTCGCACTATTGACAACCGGAATGCACATGGGTGGCTATGTTTGATATCCCCCTCAACTCTGAAAGTTTCAACTTAATGCTCTTACCTATTTCTGAGATATTGCAGACACGCCATTTTGACAACTAGAATGCGTATGGTGTCTTTTGATTTTGTTCAACATCCCGTTCAACACATTTGAAATTTCCAACTTAATAATCTTAGCCGTACCTGAAAAATTACAGCTACGCCAAGTAACAACTGGAAAGCACACAGAGTCTTTAAGTTTAAAATCCCTCTAAAATCCCTCTTTGAATGTTTTAACTAGATATCCTTCACTATCTGCTATTAAAATATTGAAGATATGTCGTTTCGACAACCTGGATACGTCTAACGTTTTTTTTTCTTTTTTGTTATTGTTTTTAACATCTCCCTTAGGATTTTATGGAATTTACAATTTAATAACTTTAGCCATTTTAGATGCTGCAGATCAGAGTTTTTAACAAGCAGGATGCACTATTCCATTTTAACCAGCAGGAAGCCGTTGAACTCTTTTGATTTAGATCAGTAGTTTTAGTTGTGATAGCAGAAGTTGGAGTACTGTCACAGTCGCTATTGCAGTAGCAGTAGAATTACTAATGGTAGTAGTCACAGCGGCAAGCAGTAGCAGTTACAGTCACGAGTTGTCGAACTCGTTATTGCAAGTTGTCTCACTTGCAGTTGCAAGTAGCCGCAGTAGCAGTCAAGTTGCATTTGCAGTCACAAGGAGTTGCAGTTGTAAGTTGACGGGATCGCAAATAGTCGTAGTCGGAAGTTTTCACGGTCGCAAGGTGTGACAGATGCAAATAGTCGCAGTCGTAAGCAGTTGTAGTCATATTTTCAATCACAAATAGCCATAGTCACAGTAACAAGTAGTCGCTTTCACCAGCATTCAGAGTCACGCGTAATAACAGTCGAAAACAGTCGAAGTAACAAGTAGTCCCATTACCAGGTACAAAAAGTCACAGCCGCAGTCATAAGTAGTCGCACTTGTAAATAATCCCAAGTAAACATAGTCATAGTTTCAAATAGTCATTGTCACACATAGTTGCAGTTGCAGTAACAGTAGTAGTAACAATAGTGGTTCTGAAAGTATCAAGTTATTACCCTCAGCTGTTCCTAAGATATTGCAGCAATTTCTTTTCTGATAATCTGGATGTACATAGGGTTTTGTATTAGTGCAATATCCCCCTCAGCATTTTCTGAAGTTTTACCTTAATACCCTTAGCACTTTCTGATACACTCAGGATCAAACATTCCCCCTCTTTCCCAATGATCAATCCTTTATGGAAACAAGAAGCGCATTACAAAATTTGTATTCTTTTCTCCAGGTGCTGCGGGGGGCATGGCATTCTCAGATGAATAGTTATTAGACCTTTTGACTAATTAAAACAAAGTAGTTGTTTCACAATTTTGACCAGTGTTAAGACTGCTCTGAAATTTTCAACTTATTGCCCTCAGCCATTTCTGGGATGACGTTGATGATCACTTATAATCAGCAAGCATATAGTGTATATTTATTTTGTTCAACCCCCGCCCCGACCCGCAAAATTCTCTCATACTAGTCGCAAGTAGATCTAATAGCAGTTCCAAACAGTCACAGCCACAATTGTAAGTCGTCATTGTCGGAAATAGTCAGAGTCGCAGTCACAATCAGTCATATTTGCAGCGGCAGCAGTAGTAGTAGTAGTAGTACTGGTCCTGAAAGTTTCATGGTAATGCCCTTTTTCGTTCCTAAGGCATTGCAGGTACAACTTTTTGATAACTTGGATAAAGATAGTTTCTTATGATTTAGTTAAACCCTGAGCCTTTTTGGAGATGCCTTTTCCCCCTTTTTCGAAAATAAAGCAAATATTCGCAGGTTTGTAACTTTTGATGGGTAACGCTAAACTTGATTAAATTTATAAATTTGAAATCAGCACAAAAATTCGATCCGATTTGTGTGTGCCCCCTTTTAATTAGATTCCTTGGATCTTATTGAATGCCACGGTAATTCTATTATCTATTATTTCAACTATTATGCAAGGGATCTGAAACGTCACAGCCATTTCCTTTCTACCATATTCCTACTTCTCTTGATGAATAACGAAGAAGACCAGCGTCCAGCCAGCGACTTGCGAAGTTTTTAACTCATGAATAGGCCCGAATCTGTTGTAAATTCAAGCTGGGGTTTGAGAAAGACTGATGAAAACATTAATGTTTGCGGTCAACATTGATCGCGCTGGTGGCGTGCCGCCGACATCTCAACGGTGGTGGCGCGAATAAATCACTATGAAAAAATAACCGCTGCTATTTTTGGCCCCACCCCGGTCTTCCCTTTTCGGCGCGGCGCCGGGGTCTAGCCCTAAAAGATTAAAATTTAATACCATCAGCCGTTCTGGAGATATTTCACATACGGCTTTTAGATAAACTGGATGCACACAGCCATTTTTTATTTAGTTTAACATGCCTCTCAACCTTCCCCAAAGTTTGACTCTAGCACCCTTAGGCTTTTTGAACACATCCAGAATTAAACATTTCTCCTTTTTCTAATGATAAATCCTGCATGTTAAAAGGGGCAAATTGCATAACTTATAATCATTGCCCTGGGGGCCCTGGGGGGGCAATGCATCCCCAGAGTTATAGTCACTATACCCTTTGACTATTTAGAATAAAATCTCATTTTCCAATTTTGATCAGTGTTGAGGGGAGGGGTTATCCATAAAGGGCAGGGGAGTTGGTTTCTCTCTGATCACTCTTCAACCGCCCCCTCAATTTATCCTGAAAGTCTTATTACCCTCAGCCGTTCCTTAGAATTTTTTACGCCCTTTTGACAACCAGCATGCACGCAGTGTGTTTTGATTGTGTTCGGCATCCCTTTCAGAAACTGTGAGGGATTATATCAGCCCCATAGGCATAATTATTTGATCGTTAGACTGTTTGAACTCGATGGCTATTTAAAAATTTTTATTAAATGTTTTTCGAGGCAGGCCAGGCAAAGAGGGTGTGGGAGAGGGACTGGTAACCTTCCAAAAACTTTCAAACTTCCCTCTCGACATGTTCTGAATGTTTTAGTATGCTCAGCCGTTCTTAAGGTACTGCGGAGCCCTCTTTTTGATAATCTGGGTACAAACAGTGCATTTTGATTGAGTTTAACATGCCCCTCGACATTTTCTAAAGTTTCACCTTAATATCCTTAGCCTTTTCGGATGCACCGAAAATCTAACATTTCCCTTTTTCATAATGGAAAATCATGTACGTAAATAATGGGCAAATTGCGTTATTTACAATCCTTGCCCCGGGATGCGGAGGGCTTTGCATCCTTGGAGGCATATCTATTATGATAGTTTCAAAATTTTGAGCAGTGTTGAGCAGAGGGGGTACCTAAAAAGGATAAGGAAAGGGATGGTTGTCCTTTGATTCATCTTCAGCATCCCCTCAACATATCCTGAAAGTTCCAATTTAATACCCTCAGCCGTTGCTTAGATATTGCTGATATTCTCTTTTGACAACCAGCAAGTGCATAGTGTGTTTTTATTATGTTCCGCCTCCCTCTCAACATTTCCTTAAAGTTTTAATTTAATATCCTTTGCCTTTTGGTGACCTAGGATCAAACAAGCCCTCTTTTGCCAATAAAACACCTTATGTTTTAACAATGGATAACTTGCCTAACTTGCAGCCTTTGCCCCGGGGACTGGGAAGGGGTATTGTCAAAACCTGGGGCAGAGTTATTTGACCTTTGGACTATTTTGCACAAACTAGCTATCTCAAAATTTTGAACACATGTCTTAGGGGGGAAAAGGCCGCTAGAACTTTCAATTTCCAATTGAACAAGCTCCCTCCGAAGTTTATACGACCAGTGCCTCTGGGGAAAAACAATATAGTAGTACATTAAAGTCTGGTGGCTCTGTACAATAGGCAACACTATAGAGTTACTTACTGACACGTTTTTTAGAGACAAGTCATTGGAAGAAACGTCACCTATTAAGGTGCGTACGCAGTAGTTTGAGTCCAAGTAAGGGTGAAGGTTTCAATTCGATGGGGTTAGGATTGAAAAAATTTGCCCAAACATTTTTATCCTCTCCCTATATTTAAAAAAATACCATTCTTTCGCATTTGCATTGATATTATATTTTTTTATTTTCTTTGAAAGAATTGAAAAATTGCCCCCCCCCCCCTTCTACAGTTTAGGAACATATTTCGCCTCCCCATCTCCTAAATTTCCGTTTATTGACATCCTAGTTGAGGAAATTAACTATAAATTTCTAACTGAATAGGAAAATTCTATGAAACGGTATCAAATTGTGTGGATAACCTTAAAAACAATTCGAGGTCGGGAGATTATGAGACAGAAAATGGTTCCTTTTTTGACCATCGTCATTAATAATTAGATTTTATAAAACTTCATAAAGTCATATTTTGATAGAATACATTTTTTTCTTTTCTGCTCTTGTATAATTGGTGTTTTATGTTGCACTTCGTGCACAATAGGCATTTTGGACTACCACTCCTGTTTGTGTTTTTGGGTGGTTAACCTAGATTAAATTCTAAGTAACATAGTACAGCTATATAACTAATAAATAGTACAATAAATAGATTATGTAATATAATAAACTAGAAACATTATAAATAGAGCACATTACGACATGAAGTTTCCGTTTGTCCTCCAGCGAATCTGCTTTCCGCTTTAAAAAACTCTATGAGAAGTTAACCAGAAAAAGAACGTTTTGACAAGATCTTGTCTTTAAATTCAATTTTTAAACGGTTTAAATAAAAACCTTTCGTACAAAAAAGTAACGACGCTTAGCACACTATAGTTGTTACATGCATGTATAAACAAACATAGTTGAGAATGAAGTTACCTCAGTGCGTAATTTGGGTGACAAAACACAACAAAAATCTATCATGAAATGTATAAGGACATATGTGTAAACAAATAATGAGAGTTAAAACGAAATAAAATGTATAATGTCATTTACTTAATTTAAAAACAAGTAGAAAGATGACTATTTCCCCCTTTCAATGTCTCTCAATACCCAGTGGCGGATTTAAAATACCAACGCAAAGAGTATGGGTAACTGATAAGAGTAGAAACTGGGACTTGCGTCGACAAAAAAAATATCAACGCCATCTAGTGTTTGATGTATAGTCGTCATGGCTAAGTGGTTGGCGTGCTGGTTTGAGAATTCTATGTCCAAGAGACACGGGTTCGATCCCTGGCGCAACCAGTTATTTGATTCAGGACGGGGGTAAGCGGCGTGACTCTGTAAGCTCAGCCAGAGTCAACCCAGCTCTAAATGGGTACCAGGAGAAATCTGGGGAAGGTAAGCAGGAAGTGTGAGAAACACAGGATAGCTGGCCCCCAACACTGGCTGAAGGGCACTTACACTTCCTGGCTGAAGGGCCATGAAACGGAGATCAGCACCGCGAGTTTGAACTTTAGGGGTCTAGTGCCGTCACACTTACCTACTACTTAGATCTAGCGTTTGGTGACGCATTTTTCAGTGTAATAATAAGAATAACTAATTAAATTAGTATGATTGGTAAAATTGGGGTAGTAATAATTTTCTGATCTCAGTTCCTGACACAAAAACGATTACAAAAGTTTGAAAAATGTCATGTGTCGCCAGATGCTAGATGGCTTTGATAGTTTATTTTGTCGTCGATAGCGCTAGCTTCCTTTCAAGTTACCCATACTCTTTATACCAAGGAGTGTGAAAATTAAATCGGTTTGTTTCAATTGGTTAGGGGAAACATATACAGCCATCTACATAAAAAGACTAGGGAAACTGCGGGAAATTATAGTTTTGATGAAAATACCTACATATACAGTTATCCAGTTTTTAAAAGAAGCAGGTACCAAAATTAAACTAAATTTGATATCCCTAATCTTTAGCCTTCTAAAAGCCAGAGCGTCATTTATTCTTTTTTAAAAAAAATATATATATATATTAATATATTCTGGTCAAACATTTCAACATTAATAAGTTCAATGGCAAGGACCTTCAGCAGTGAATATCCTTATATATTAAACAATCCGTCTACTTTCGATAGTTCCTTTCAGCAATCTTAGTGAATTTATTTCTTTTTTTTTCTTGTCTTTTTTGTTATTGTATTGACAAATAAAAACATGACAAATAAAAACAACAGTAGGCCCTACTTGAAATTAAATAAAAAAAAAAAATTCAACTGAAAGTAAGGAGCAAGATCAAAACTAAAAAACTAACAGAAATTATTCCTTATATGAATGGGTTGCCCATTTTCCGAATATCTTGCTCTTTACGCTACAGTTTTTAGTATTTCGAAAAAAGAAATTCCTATTCGAATTAAAAAGCCCTTTTGTTTCAGGAGCCGTTCTTAAAAAATTGGGACAAACAGTTGAACTTTAGCGTAAAGAGCAAGGTATTGAGTAAAGGGGCTCAATAGATCTTTTAAAACAAAAGAACAATTAATAACTTTTAATTTCCGTTTGAATGCACCCTCTCCCGATCTTCTAGGGCCATTATTTCGATATGATCACCGCTGGAAAAAAAAAACACAAAAAAAAATGTAAAATTCAAAATTTTTGTACATAGGAACAAAAAAATTATAGAGTAGGGTTCTCTGATATGCTGAATTTGATCGGTGTAACATTCCCTAAGGGGGTTTTTCCCCCTTTTTCGATCAGGAAAATTTTCTCAGGCTCGTAACTTTTGTATGGTAATACTAAACTTGATGAATCTTATAATAAGCTGATTCTTTTGTTGTGTCTATTGATACCCAAACTCCATTGTTTAGAGTCTTGGTTACTATTGAGCCGAGTCGCTGCTTACTTACATTTCGTTACCACGAACTGTTTGATAAAAAATGTTCTCAGCAAAATACAAATGCCACTCTGGTCTTTAGAAGGCCTAAGTGGCACTGGTGCATTATGTTAACACTGCTTAAAAGTCAAGTTTGGTTAATGCTAATGACATAAGATAAAATAGGATGAATATATAATAAATTTGAGCTATATATTTCCAAATTAGCGGGGGGGGGGGGGTAAAGCAAAGCATATAATGAAAACTTAACCAAAGCTCTGTACCTCCCCCCCCCCCTAAATGCGAAAAAACAACTGTTCAGATGTAGTGAAACCAATAATAACAGCTTTTTTGGTTCCATTTCTCAATAGCGGTCTCTTGAAAATAACCAGTCTGACGGGTTTCGACTCTCGTAAGTATATAGCAGTGTCCACATAAAGCACCAGTGCCGCTTAAGTAGCGTTAGCCTCCTGTTTGTGGTAATTTCTGTTCGTTATAAGTTTGACTTGATTCAATGGAATTTCTGCTCATTTTGGATCTCATTTATTCATTGCAAGTGATTTATATTTATTAAAAGCTTGAAGTACTACTTGACTCTATCTTTGTTCGTATTGTTTAATGTAGCTATTTATTTCTTTGTGAACCGTTTCTTTCTTATTTTGTTTAGATAATATAGATGAAGCATATTTTACATGGGAAGTCTAATCTGTGTATAAGTGAATTCCAAAAGAAAATACTTACAGTACAAGATTATAATATAAAGTTCATACAATTACTTTTTTCCCCTTGTGTTTCTGTCACATGCAAAGATTGCCTGTGCCTTTTATTTCTTGCAGTTAAGTGACTATTGACTCTTACCCCGATTATTTTTTCTCTCATCTGGATGAATCACTTTCACTTGAATGAATGAATAGGTCATAATCTGCCTAGGCTTTTCTGATGAACAGTCATATTCCTCTTTGGCAGACAGAAGGGGAAGAGTGTAACCTATTTTGGCTGTAATTTCTTTTGGCTTACTGATGAAATCCAATTCTCATTTTCTGTATCTTAAGTGGCTATTAAGTATCTGGCAACTGTGAGCATCTTGCTTTAGCTGGAAACAGATTAATCGCAATTTTTTTTACAACTTAATATGCTGGCTCGGCTAGAGCTTTTATTTTTGGCTTTTGCCCCCCTCCCGCTAAAATTTCAAACACACGCACACACACACACACACACACACACACACACACACACACACACACACACACACACACACACACACACACACACACACACACACACACACACACACACACACACACACACACACACACACACACACACACACACACACACACACACACACACACACACACACACACACACACACACACACACACACACACACACACACACACACACACACACACACACACACACACACACACACACACACACACACACACACACACACACACACACACACACACACACACACACACACACACACACACACACACACACGCGCCGGAAAAAATGATCTAAATAAGCCACGAGTTTGAGAAAATTTGTTTAGAGCCTTAATTTGGAAAAAAAAATTATATGAGAGACGTCACATTTAAATACATTTCAAGAGCAAAAATTACGAAGATGTGCCAAAAAAACGAAAATGCGACTTAAAACTAAAGAATAACACGAAAATCATGCTATTGCGGAATTTAGATATTTCAAAAAATCACAATTGAGTGAGGAGCGTGTTATTTTATCTTCTGTAAAGGATAAACAGGAAGGAGAGGTGAATTTACGCTAAAAAATTTAATTCGACTGAAATTACTGATTTGCCACCCAATTACCTGAAATTAAAGAATAAAATGATAACTATGCAAATGCATAATTTAGATATATCAGAGGCCATCGGAATTGGAACATTCATGGTTGTTACTGAATTGTATAACACAGCAATCAAAGCAAAAACGTAACGACTGGGGAAAAGCTGGGAAAGAAATTTTTCTTATACCTATGAGGTTATGCGAAATTGTATATGATTTGGAATGAGTCCAAACAGCTAAAGCAAAATGAATTGAAAAATGTCTGAGGTAATTCTGTACGAAAATGAAGCGCAACGAGATTTGAGGCTACAAGAAACGCGATAACAAGCATCACAAAGAATCCGAGATGAAAATAATGGGCAAAGAAATCTGCGGTTATTAGAAAACTGACCAAGATGATCACATCGAATCATGAACGAAATCTTCGATTATATGAGAAGCAACAATGAGAATCACAAAGAGTCCCAGGAGAAAAAAAAATCTATAAAATGGATGATTCTTTGATGCATTAACAGAAATGAGGAATTGAATTCTCACCTGAATTGTTTAATTCAATTAAAATTGCTGATTTGACACTTCATTGCTTAAAACTAAAGATTAAAGTGAAGATTATACTAATGCATAATTAGAGAATCACAATTAGAGAATCTTTCAAACCAGGATTTTCGCCGTAAACGCTGAAACTATGCTGATTTACAGTTTTCGTTTAATCACGTATTTAAGGCAGTCGAATCTAAAATATCAGTCTAAAAGGACATGAGCGCCCATAAGCTGAATTCCAGGGGAGGGGGCTTACCGTGTCTTATTGACATTTTTAATGCTACATTATAGAAATCTCTAAACAAAATATAAAAAAAGGCAGCATCATTCAGCCAGGAGGGGCTGGTGCCCCCTCCTGCACTCCTTAGGGGCACCCATGTATAAGGACACATCAATTTGGTGTTATAAGTATCTGGAAACATATGAAATAACGGCAAAGCTTCGTAGAAGAAATTCGATCAAGAACGTTAACCATACTGCACAAATTTTCAACATGGTAAACATGCAGAATCAAGGCGCTCGCTCGGACTATATACTTACAAGAAAGGAAACCAGGCAATGAGTATCTAAAAAATTCTGTATTACACGGGGCACAGGCACCTTATTCCCGAAAAGCCCATGTCTTGTTTTTTTTGTTTTTTTTTTTTAATGGAAAATTCAATAGAAACAGTCCTAAGAAAGAAGCAACTCTAGGTTAGAAATCAAGTCGACTAGTGCTTGCTCAGTTTTAAGTGGTGTTAGAATATCATCAAAAAATAAAGTGAAATTAATTTTCAATTGCGTAATTTTCAGTTGGAGTGGCAAAGCTAATAAACGGAAAAATGAAAAAAAGAAATGTTCACGGTAAAATTAGTGCTATTCTAATACGATTTTAGCACCGGCCTAATGTAAATGCAAGAATCGATCTTTGCAAAACCTTTAAAAAAATTCGCCAGAATTACTGAAGCGAAGCTTCAACTAAAATTTTAGCAACAGTAAACGCTACGAATTATTATAAAGCAAAAGTAGATATCATAGTTCCTGCAGCATTTAGTACGAATCTGCGCCTCATTCACGATGGTTGTGGCATCAGAAGACGAGGAAGCAAAGAAAAAAAAATACTTGAGCTATATTTCGAGAAGGAGGAGGCACTCTGTATGGCTAATCCTGGGACTAGTGGAACATCTAGTTTGAAACGCTCAAGCGCCCCTCGTGAAGAGGCAACGTTGTTGTCTGCTGTGGCAGGCGGTAAGGGAATATCTTATTACAAATAACTGTATGTAAATGTTTGCCACGAGGTGCGTGCTAAAATATAGGAAAAAAAGCTAATTGCTTTTAGATGGTAACTACCTTTTTTTATGAAAGAAATACTTGTTAGTCAAAAGTTCAGAATCGACAAAATGTTAAGTAAAAGAGGATTTATATATTTCAAAAAGAATGTCAAACACAGTGAAAAAGTTTTTCCTTTTTTAATATATGCAAGAACTACCATTTCTCAGCACTTAGAACGATCTTACAATTTATCCGTAGCCCTTTATATACTATCATTTCTTTTTCCTTTCATGTTAGCAATCTAAAAGGGAAAACCCATTATGTTTTTCCTGAAAAACATAAATGCTTAAAAAGTATTGGAATATCTATTTCCCTTTTTTGTATAGGTTGCATATACTGAATGTCGTTAGCTAGATTCTTTCTGAACAGGACGCGTAATTGAGTAGCTACTTGAATTCACAATTGAACTTGCATTTTCAAGTAAATACAATTCAATTATTGATTACCGTAATCAAACACTTCGTGGTAACGAACTATAAGTAAGAAGCGACACAGCTCAATAGTAACCAAAACTCTAAAAAAAGAAATTTTGATACCAATAGATGCGTCAAAAGAATTGTATCTTTGGGCTGATTTAAAATATATATGTTTCATCAAGTTTAGTCTTACCAATCAAAAGTTACGAGCCTGCGAAAATGTGCCTTATTTTCGAAAAAGGGAAAAATCCCACTAAAAAGCATAGAATCTTAATGAAAATCAAACCATCAGATTCGGGGTATCAGAGAGCCCTACTGTAGAGGTCTCAAGCTCCTATACTTAAAAAAGGTGGAATTTTGTATTTTTTGCCAGAAGAAAGATCACGGATGCGTGTTTATTTGTTTTTTGTTTTTGTTTTCAGGGGTAATCGTATCAACCCATTGGTCCTAGAATATAGCGAAAGGGCTCATTCAGACGGAAATTAAAAGTTCTAGTGCTCTTTATAAGTGACCAAAAATTGGAGGCAACTAGGCCGCCTCCCACTCTCATTTTTTGCCCTAAATCCCCCGATCAAAATTTATATATAGCCATTTTGTTCATCATGGTCGAAAAATATAACAACTCAGAATGACTTAACCCCCCAAAGTTCCCGGGGGAAGGGCTGCAAGTTATGAACTTTGCCCATTGTTTATGTGCATATAGTATTGGTTATTTGGAAGCATACGGACCGTTTTCAGGGGGGATTTTTTCTGGTGGTAGGGGTCAAGGGGAAGGGGTTACGTGGCCGGATCTTTCCATGGATGAATTTTTCATGTTGGAATAGAATTATCCATGAAGGGGGCACCATATTTCCCAGCATTATTTAAAAACGATCATAAATTAATTTAAAAAACAAGTTTTTTCAACTGAAAGTAAGGAGCAACGTTAAGACTTAAAACGAACAGAAATTATTACTTATATGAGGGGGTTCGCTCCCTCGTCAAAACCTCGCTCTTTACGCTAAAGTTTGAATTTTGTCCCAGTTCTTTCAAGATGACTCCTAAAACACAACGGTCATTTTATTAGAACAATAAGCTTTTTTTAAGTACTAAAAAAGTTTAGCGTAAAGTGGGAAGTGTTGACGAGGGGGCGAGCCTCCTCATATACGTAATAGTTTCTGTTCGTTTTAAGTTTCAATGTTGCTCCTTACTTTCAGTTGAATTTTTTCTTTTTTCTTTTTTTTAATTTCTTCAAGCAGTGAACAATTCGAGTCCGAGGGTTTTCACTTCAATTATAAATATATTTCAACCGAAAGACACAAAAAATAAAAATAATAAAAAACAAAACAAAGATAAGTAAAGAGCATACTTTACTCAGTGTGTTGCCTAGAATATACACTCCAAAATTTATGCTGATCAGTCCATTAAAGTGGGAGTAAATCTGTACATACAATCATAACTTTAGTGTAAAGGGGGTGATATTGTAATGGTTCGTATTTAGGGCAGGAATCAAATACATATTGAACGTATATATAATGTGTATTTAGTATAAAATTTTTGTATTTTTAAATTACATTAAATTATATTATATAACTGAATTATATTAAATACAACTAAATAAATATATATGGTATTTTCATTTTAAATATGAACCATCCTAGTCGAGTGGTTAGTGCTTCGGACTTGAAACCCCGAGGTCAGGGGTTCGAGTCCTGGTGTCACTTGTTATTTGGTTTGGAAAGTGGGTCAATGATATGACCCTGTTTGCTCAGCCAGGTTTGAAGCAGCTCTAAATCCTTTGCTTAGGGTGCTCCGTAGAATATACACTCCAAAATGTTCCAAAATGGTTGACCCCATTCTAAATGCCCATATCTCGGAAACTACTCGATGGATCTTAATGAAACTAAATACACTTTATGTTGAAGGTCATATGTTTTATTGGTTAAATTTACAAAGAAAAGTACAAATATTTGTTGGTTCTATGACAGATTTTTATAAATGTTCAATATGAGCGCCTCCTGTGACTCTGCAAACGTCGAGTCGGTATTCGAGCTCTTGCCAAACTCGCTGTAGCATGTCTTCGGTAACAGTCTCCAGTGCAGCTGTAATTCTCTGTTTCAGTTCTTCAATGTTAGCTGGAAGAGGAGGTACGAAGACTAGTCCTTTCACATAACCCCAGAGGAAAAAATCACACGGCGAAAGGTCGGGTGATCGTGGTGGCCATTTCAGAAGCAAATCATCTTCTTCACTACCTCGACCGATCCATCTCTCTGGCAGAACCTCATTGAGGTAGGCTCGTACAGTGAGCTTCCAGTGAGGTGGAGCCCCATCCTGCTGAAAAATGAAACTTTCGTCTTCATTTTCTATGAGTTGATCAATTAGCCAATTCTGAAGCATTTGAAGATAAACATCTCTCTTCATATTTCTTCGAAGAAAAATGCCCTATAAACTTTTTTCTTGGGTATTGCACAAAACACATTAACTTTTGGTGAGTACCTCTCGTGTTCAACTTTGTCTTGAGGATTTTCTTCGCCCCAAATGTAAACATTATGTTTATTAACTTTGCCACTCGTGTGAAACGTGGATTCATCACTAAAGACTAGCCGATCATCGAAATCGTCTTCTTCGAGTTTATCTAGCATTTCAACACAAAATTCTTTAAGTTTTCGCTTATCACTTTCCCTCAAGGCCTGAACGAGCTGAAGCTTTTAAGGTTTAAATCGCAATCGTTTTCTCAGAATTCGCCAAACTGCTGTTTGTGGAATGTGGATTTCCACACTTGCTCTTCTAACACTCTTCCGAGGACTACGCAGGAAGGCTTCACGAGCCTACTCCACTGTCTCTGCTGATGTTGATGGCCGTCCTGGCGATTTAGGTATGCATAAGCAGCCGTTTTTTTTAAATTTTTGGTGCCAAGTCCTAATTTGTTTTGTAGTTCGTGTTTTCTTTGCAAATTTTGTGAAGAAGGCACGCTGCAGTGTCTTAGGTGACTCAGTCCGAGCGTACTCTAAGACGCAATACGCTTTTTCTTTTGAATTGAACGGCATTTCTTAATATGAAAAGATAGAAATGCCAAACATTACACACAAAAACTTGAAACGTTTCTACACAAGCTGTGAGAATTTGAGGTCATTCCAACAAAGATTGCCAAAGTTATTGGGCTACAAAATGGGGTCAACCATTTTGGAACACCCTGTATATGATGATCAATCCAATTAAAGTAGAATAAACCTGTACGAGAAATGTAACTTTAGTGTAAAGGTGGTAAAATTGTACTGGTTCGTGTTTAGGGTAGGTATCGAATATATATTTAACATGTGAATAATATCCATTAGTATAATATTTTTTTATTATTAAACTACATTAAATTATATTATATATGTACATTGTATCAAATACAGCTAAATAAATATATTTGGTATTTTGATATTAAATATATATAAAATTTACGGTAGTTTCAGCCTCTTTCAAGTTTAAGTCTGTTTTTTACTTTCTTTACCAAACACTTGGCTTTCTTATGTAGCACCGTAAAAGACCTCCATCACTTTAGTCTTAAAGTGCCAAAGAAAGCGAAAATGAAATCTGATGGTCAAGTGGAAACTTACAAAGTCATGTGTATCTTAAAAAAATAGAAACAAATCAGGAATTTAATTTTGAACTACGTATGCAGTTCTGCCATTTTTTAGCAGCGGGCGACAGATTAAAAAAAAACTTGGATTAAAAATCGAGCAAAAAATAAGCTAAAAACAAAAAATAAGCTGAATAGTGCTATTCAGCATAAGAAGGTATAACAATTCTTTGAAGCTGTAGTAGTCTTTGGGAATCAACACATTCCTGACGTTTGAATTTTCACGGGTGAAAAGTATTTTCAAATTTACCTATTGGTTTTGTTTATTTATTGTACGGTTCAACGTGACAACTTTGGTGATAAAAAGATGAAATTGTATGTGATGCTACCCAAAAACTTCATTATTTTCGAATAACCAAAAGGGAAAATCTTAAAAAATCGCAATTCTCAAGCATAAATAGACTCCAGTAGGCTAGGAATCAAAAGTGCTAACTCCTCAAGATGGTTTCAGGGGGGGGGGAGTGATTATATTATGAATTCTTTGATACTTTATAATAGAGATCTTGATCCAAAAATTGCATGCACGGTCAACGGGTAGTGACTAATTGACGCTCCCGACTCATTAGTTACATCCATTTCCATACACTTTCTATCTAGGACATATATTCCATGAATGCTTTATCTTTTCCATTGGGTGACAAATGACAAAGGATTAATTAATTTCTTAATTTTATTAATTGATTAACTAATTTTGGTCTGACTGTTTTTGTTGATCCATGCGTCAGAATGTAAGTTTAGTTTTCTAATAAATTAAGTTCTGTTTGATATCCCCGGGGACTTTTTAGTAAAGGGTTTTCAGTAAAGGGACTTTTCAGTAAAGGGTACAAGGTCATTTTGACGAGGATGCGAGGTGGATGAAAATCCTGTATCTTGGTGTATGTTTGTTTCCGCACTAGATTTGGTTAATGAATCTATGTTTTTGCTTCCGTTCTCCATTAATCCAATTCTTGTTGAGCCTGATAGAGCCCTAGCTCAACTCAATGGTTGCTATCCCTAGTGATTTATCATTATTTTTAGTTATTTTTTATATTGCTTAAAGCAAAAATCACTAAATCAGCACATAAATGACAAGACTATTGAAGATAATCACTAAATAAACAAAACATCACTTAAATCTAGGGATTTTTTCTCACCGAGTGGCAGCCCTGTTGCCCTTCAATCAAAGTAGAACTGAATGGACAAATTTACCTTTTTGTTGAACAAATGATTGTTTTCGCAGGGAATGTTTCGCAAAGATAACACGAGCGTTAAAGCGTGACCTAAATGAACAACAACTTTAGACTTATTATTTTCGTCTAGTGTAATTGACAAAACCATTACAATAAAGAAATAATTACAATTCCTTTATAATTATTGTTATCTGAACTGATTAAGCTTCCATTACAATTCAACTGAAAAACGTTGAAAAGTTTGTAGTTATTCCAGTATTTAAAACAGGGGAAAGGAGAGAACTTGGATTAAAATCAGTGATGTTTATAAGGTGGAAGAAGAGACCTTCAGCCATTAGCCCTAGCCTATAACGTTGTGATTTTTATATATAAGTTCCTTATATATTTCCAAAGAATTTGCCTGTTTTTCCCCTTCTCAAAAATTCGGCCAAATGTTTGTCCCAGTCATTTTGTTCTTGGCATAACAATTTGTTTTCAACAAAAAATTACCGATAATTGATTAAATTTATATAATGGAATTATGATATTTCTAGCAGAAGTTCTGGACAAACGTATTCTTTGGCAAATTTTAAATTATGACTACTGACCTTTCAGAACATTATCTTGTATATTTTGTATCCCTTTGACTAGCCTCTTTTAATCTCTGATAATTTTAGAGTGTTATTAATAAGTTTGTTATTGTTATGGTTCGATGAGAAAACTTGGATCTTACAGATTGAGGAACGTCTAGGGAATTTAACATCAATGTTGCGACATCTGATTGTTCCACTTTACGCGCAGCCCGCTTGTGTGCATAGCATATAACGACCATTTTTTCAAGCCCCCAAAAATCAAAACCTAAATTAATTCTTACCTGCAGTTGGCAACAATGTTAAAAGTCACTGCTGTCAATGATCAGAAGAACAGCTCTTAGAATTATCTCTCCACGTCCTAGGCTCTAAATTCAACTTCTTTCTGAAGAAAACCGATTGTATCGGCCACTAAATCTTTGCTGGAAAGTTTCCTATTTTCTCCCTTGGAACATCCTTACACAGAAGAGGTGATAATGGACTAGCAAAAAATTGACCTGGGTTTTAGTATAGCTATTATTCAAAAGACCGTTTCCGTTGTGGAAGGTCAAACAGGAGATAAAGTGCTTTTTATGATGTATAAGCTAGATGCATTTGAAAGGATGGTTTAGTGAAATCCATTTTGTCTATAAAACTTGTTGATTCTTTCATGCAATAACTTAATTAGAGTCTTTTTAGTTGTGGGGGTGGGGGTAACTTAAGAATACGCAAAATAGGTCAATTACATGGACATTAAAATGCTCATGGGATAGATAAAAGGAAGAATACCTTAGGGAGCGGCTTGTCCAAATGCTCCGTCTCACTTCAAACATGTCTGTTTCTAATTTAATTGTCGACGAAATTCCCACCATTTTTCTTTTAAAATGTTGAAAACTCGGCCCAAAAATGACAAATCCTATTTGCTTCTCTTGAAATTAAACAAAGCCTTCTTCAAAATCTAATTTCGAACATTCTATACATTTACTTACCGAATTTTTCAATGTCCAAGTTTTCCTTTAAAAATCTAAAAGTAAAATCAATGATAAATATCTAAATTTAAATGTGTCTAAAACTGAACTTAGAAGGTTCCAAAAATGATGTTTTACAAGAATTGTGATTGCATATTATCTTCAGTGGTTCTCAGACTTCAAAACATGTTGATGTGGATGCTCCGTTTAGCACTAAAACAAACTATTTATAAACTGTATTTTATATCAGGAACAATTTAATAAGTTTCAATTTCCTGAAAGAAGTCAAATTTTTCCATCATTTTTTTATTGTTTTCACTGAGAAGATCCATGTTATTTATTTTTCTTTTTTTTTATTCTTATCTCTAAGATGTTTTATCTATTATATTTTTTTGACTGATTATTTCTTTGTTTTACTTGCATATTTTTTTTCTTTTCTTTTTTACCATAAGTAACCCCTCCCCATCTTACTCCTCTAGTTGATCTTAATCAATAGGGGAGAGTCGGGAACCCTGGGACAAGTTCAACTTAAAGCTCAATATCTCCTAAATTTACTGTCCGATTCTCTTGCATCAAACATCAATCTGTGGCAAAATCATTTGGCTTTTACTGGGATTTTTCTCAGATTTTTATTGCTCACAGTAAAATTAGCAAGAATTTTTTTTTAGAGGGTCCCGTTTTTTCCCAGAGTACCACTTGTGCAGGTACTATGGGTCAGGGTGGTGGGTACTTTGGGACACCATGATAAATCAATTAAAACTTCGTATACTTTGTGGTATAAAACTGTAAAAATACAGTAGACTTATTAAAAAAAAAACTTCAACAGAGCAGTTGGTCAGGTCTGCATCAAAGCTGGTCATCTTGGCAATGCGTTTAGTTCCGCCCGAGACCATTAGAACTGGCAATTTCATCACTACTTCTGAGCTATCGACAAACGCTTCATCGCGGTCTTTCGGAAACGTAAACCTCCAGGCTTGAACGTTTTGTTTCAAAAAATTGACAGTGTAGCCGTCTGGATCGGCCTGAAGAACTTCACCAGTGTAGAATTTCGATCCCTTTTTCCCCTTGTACTCGACTAGAACAAAGTCACCGGAACAGATACTGGGAGTCACAGACTCCTCTTCCGCCAACCGGAAATCTTCAGAGCAGAACGAGTCGTCAGAATTGTCGTCACACTCAAAATTCCCTGGTCCTTCTTTATCTCCGCTTTCGTCACTGAACGTCAGCAATCTCTTGGTAGTTTTCTTCTGAATCTTCGGCTTTTTGGCAGGAGCCACTTTCTTGCTTTTCTTGAGATCCTTCTTCTCTTTTTTTTGCCTTCCTTTCGTTTTCTGCAGCTTGGATCGAATCTTTCACCGGTGTAGAAGTCAATATCTTTGATACTTCAGCCTTCCTGCCTGTCTTTCTGTTTGTAGCTTCCCTTCTTGGCAGAGGTATAATATATTCCGGCACAACAAACGAGGTTGAATGGGTCGTAGTACTGGGACTCTGGCTCAACCGAAGCTCCTGCGGATCTGGTAAATTTTCGTCAACGCGCAAAGCAGGAAGAAAGTCAGACTCTTGCCACACTCCAGTATTCAGCGGGAAAATTCCAGGCTTTGAGAATCCGCTAGTGATGTTAGTCTGAGAGAAGGCCTTAGGAAAAGCAACCCCCAGTAATTCACCGATCTCATATTCCGTCACTACTCGACCAGGGTGAAGTCTCAACCAGTTCTCCATTGCCTTTGACCAGTAAGTCGATAAAGGTCCATAAACCGAAACTTCTAGAAGTTGCAACAGGGATGATGTGTGCGGCGGGAACGTAAGTAAATGTATTCCCTTTTCTTTGGCCAACAAAATTGCATCGTAACTGTTGTGACTTTCATGATTGTCCATCAGAATCAAGACAGGATTCTCAGGAGATGGGTGGACATGCGATACAAAGTGCTCCAAATACAGCAAAAACAGAAGCTTTGTCATCCAAGCATTTCCAGGCTTGCCACTTGCTATTCCAGCAGTCTGTGGGGGGGGGCTCCTTTCTACAAAACGTGCTCGTGGGAAAATCAAAAAGGCTGGAATAAATCCTCCCATGGCATTTATAGTGTCCACAATGGTCACCAGCTTTCCTCTCTCTTGGGAAGTCGTAGCACCAAGCTGCTTTACTCCCTTCGGGCTCAGTGCTCTTTGACACTTGGTCTGGACATTCGTAAGCCCAGTCTCATCGAGGTTGAAGATCCGGCTAGCAGGGAACTTGTATTTTGAATACAACTCTCCGAGATTCCTGTAAAAATTGTCAACAGCAACACGATTGAAACCAAGATTTCTCTGGATACTTGTAGGTTCAAGCCTTCGAGCGAAATCGAAGGATGTTTTCTAAGAAAGCCGTGCAACCAGTCTTTGCCTGCAGACTTTTCATTGTCCCAGTTTGACGGATATGCAAGTCCGTTTCGTTTCGCCATAAGCCAAGCAAGCTCTCTGGCTCTCTTTATGGAGAGACCATAGTGCATTCGGGCTGCTTGAAGGATGTACTCGTCTAGTTGAAGCTCCTGCTCAATCGTAAATACTCGCCTGTTGTCAAAGACGGTAGTGTGACTAAACTCTTCTTTTTCTTCGTCCGTTCCGTCACGAAACGCAGTGGCATATCTGCTACGAGTTGACTGCTTGACATTGTAAACTTCAGCAGCTGCTCGAAAGGGCATCCCATAAAGGTGAGCTTGTACTGCTTTCTTCATGTCCTCCTCATTCCAGGCGTAAAGCGACGGGTCGGTTTTTCTTCGTTTTTGTCATTCTAAAACAAAATAAAGAGTTTTTTGTATATATACTAAGTTTAAGTTCTTCTAATTTTATATATTAGGTAAAATTTAAATTTTATTGAATAATTAGAATGTATCGAGTTTATGACTGAATTTAGTTTTATGAAATATAGAAATAATATATGATTTCGTATGATATAAAGAAAACAAATTATAGAGTTTAGATTTGAAGTATTTGAGACTTAGATTGTAGGTTTTAGATTTGAGGTCTTAGATTTGAAGACTTAGATTTGAATTAGTGGAGTTTATTTTATGATAAAAATTGAGTAATTTTTAGGGAATGTAGAAAGAGTATAGGATTTTTAGGGAAAAAAATTGAGTAAATTTTTAGGGAATGTAGAAATAGTATAGGATTTTTATGATTTTTTAGATTATAGATTTCAAGTAAATTTTTAATGATTGTTGGAATTTATTTTAAACTAGTTGAATTTATTTTATGTGTTGAGGGGGGATTCCATTGGCCTGGATTGTAAAATATTTGATTTTTGGGAGTTTTTTTTAGGATTGTTGTAGCTACCCAATATCAAAAGGCCCATCGAGAGTAGAAAAACGAAAGAAAAAAGTCAACATAAGACAAGAAGCATGCTTTTGAAAGTTCTCTAGGCTAAAGCAATCAAGGGTACCCTGGGACACAATATACTGAAGCTGTCCCGGTGTACCCCGGAACATGCGTCCCCGAGTACCCTAACAGTACGAACTTAAGAAAAAAATTAGATCAGCCACTAGGTGGCAGAAGAACACAACAAAATTTATACCATCGAAAAGCTCATAAATTTCTCTATCTAATGAGCTATAAGCAATTTTCTAGAAGCTGCTTACCTAAGAGAACCGTAGAATTTCGCAAAGCAAAAATGTTTTTAAAAAATCACATAAAAAATTCTTACCTAAATTTTGTGATAGAAAGTTGCACATGTGACCACTATACTACCCACAGATAGTCTAAGAGATGGCGTTTGAGGTGTGAGTAGCGGCAGATGTTTAGCTTGAAGTTTTCTGTCAAAAGTACACGTGTCTCAACGGCCCCGCGTCCCAACGTACCCCACTCTCCCCTAGGCTAAATGAACGATGGTCATGGCCGTGTTTCAGAAATGTCCCTTGTTGTTACCGTTGTTAACCCTAAATCGTCGATTAAGAATTCCTTCTAAGCAACAAAGTTTTTTTTTTATTTGTAATAAGCCAAATGTGGTCGGAATATTCTTGCCTTATGTGGCACGCCGGTCTCAGCTTGATTCAAAATGATAAGCTCAAGGGTATCCAAAAGCGAGTTTGCAGGATTATCACAGGAGCCCAGTATGTTGCTTATGAAGATAGTCTCAGGTTATTATCTCTACCAAGTACTGCTTATGCTGCCCAGTATGTTACTTATGAAGATAGTCTCAGGGCATTACCTCTACCCAGTGTGTTGCTTATGTTGCCCAGTATGTTGCTTATGAAGATAATCTCAGGGTATTATCTCTACATAGTATATTGCGTATGTTACCCAGTATGCTGCTTATAAAGATAGTCTCAGGGTATTATCTCTACCCAGAATGTTGCTTATGTTGCCCAGTATGTTACTTATGAAGATAGTCTTAGGGTATTATCTCTACCGAGTATGTGGCTTATGTTGCCCAGTATGTTGCTTATGAAGATAGTCTCAGGGTATTATCTCTACCCAGAATGTTGCTTATGTTGCCCAGTATGTTGCTTATGAAGAAAATCTCAGGGTATTACCTCTACCCAGTATGTTTCTTATGTTGCCCAGTATGTTGCTTATGAAGATAGTCTCAGGGTATTATCTCTACGGACTCAGACTTGACCTGCCGGTGAAACTTGGCTTCAGTTGTATTTCGTCTTAAACTCACTCAGATATTTTTGCTGATTCTTGACTGAAACTCTGAACAATTTACCCGATTGGTTGGCTTTCGAAAGCTATACCTGCTACCTACTAATTTGACTGATCGATTCTTGTTTTCATTTGTAACTAACATTGTGCGTAATTTTAGTTTATGAGATTTTCTTATGTGTGTTGTGAATAATACGTAATTGACAACCCGGTGCTAGCGTGTTTTTATGTTTTGTTGAGAATAAAGGAGGTATTTATTTACATAATTATATATGTATTTGTTTCAGCAATAGGTGTCTTCCTTTTAAAGTGTATAGCTCTTTTAAGGTTTTGGGCTTTGAGATTCATGGACTTTGACTATGAGCCCTGTAATCTTCTTTCGAACATTCCCTAATTTTATTTTTTTTTTTTTTTTGGGGGGGGGGAGCTGAACTTAATAATGCAAGTAATGTCTGTTAATGTTGTTTTAATCTTAATTTGACAGCAATCTATGCTTAATTCTACCAAGGCTGTCGTTATCTATTTTAGTTAAGTTTATCCTGCAGATCTATTCAACTGAGACTAGCCTAATATGAGTTTTTTATTCAAGAGCAACACCTGGTCTCGCTTATTTTTTCATCTTATCGATTCTGGCTTATTGTAGAAAAGTAGTAAGGGAGTAATGTCAGTAGTAAGGGAGTAATGACGGATTTGCATTCTATAACTGAGGCTTTACTTTCCAAAATACATGCTAAATGATGCTAATTATGGAACTTGAGCTTTAACAAGGAGGGGTCTTTATTCGATGTACCTAGGCATAAACGTGAATTATGTTTCACACGGTTCGTATACTCCGCTTTTGGTTTGACCTAAATACAGCGTAGGCCTTCTGGATTCAAAAAAAAGCTTTGACATTATTCATTTTGAGTCTTAGAAGGGCCTTCTCGGATGTTTAGGGTTTAAACCGCATTCGGTTTTTTGTCTTGACGTTCTTTTATTTAAAGATCTTTTGTCATCTTTTATATACACAACATTTTTAGCTTTGGCCTTAGGAAAACTTACGTTAGCTTCATCTTTGGCTTTGGAAAAACTTTTCTAAGTCATAAGGCTTAGGAAAACTGTGACAGGTTTATAGGTGAACATACCTTTCAAGTTCTCTCTCACAAAATAACTATGCAATTTTAGATCTAAGTTTGGCTTTCGACTCTTAGAGTTCAATGCCAGATAGCCCTTTCCCCCTCCTACTCCGGACCTTATTAACTGTCAATCACATAACTATCTTATTTTTCAGGAGGATATTTACTTCTAATCATAATAATACAGGGGCAAACCAGTTCCCTGATGCCTTTGAAAGGCAGTTACTCTACACCCTGGCTAAAGTTGCTCAAGCACTTGAACGTAATGAATATCGCCTCAATGAACAAGATAAAAAAGAGGCTATCAAACTAGAATGGCAACAAGTAGCCCTTGTTATTGACAGGTGAGACACATGGTCAATTTAGAAAAATTCTGTCTGTTTTTTTTTTTTTTTTGAATATTCAGACAAATTTTTATATTTGTATTTAATTGGAACTGAGCACATCAGTTACTATGTTAATAGAAATAATATCAATTGCCGCACCAACTACGGGTATTACCATTGATTCCACCAATATTACCACCAAATTACTAATATGGAAAATATGCATATGCAAAATATGCAAAACTATTCTGTTTAATTAATCTTTTGTAAAATTTGAAGAAATTGGGATTGTTACTCTAAAAGTTTTGGGTTTTTGGGGTCCCTTGGCACTAAAAATTAACGTTTTTTCTCCACTGTACTAGCTTTATTTACACAGTGTGTTTAATAAAAGCTGAACAGCCTCAGTAACTGACAAGCAGCGTTGCCAACACGCTACAATTGTACTGCTTTTGGTAGAGTATGGAAATCATGATACAATACAGCACATATGAACACTTTGTAGTATAATCCAAAATATTGTGGTACCTTTCAGTACATTTGGGCTGTATTTGCTAAGTCAATTTTTACTTTGTTGAAATATTTTAAACTTCTCCCGTCACCTCTATGAAATTTAAGCAAAAGAAAAAGAATTTTCATTGAGCATAAACGATTCAAAAAAAGAAATCTCCATGGATATCAGGCTAATCATCAGACAAGAAATAGCACTCAAAATGGATTTCCGAGAGAGGATGAGGATATGCGAGAAAAAAAAGCTGCTTGCTTTTTCAGTTTGTTCTAGTATTTTTGTCTGTAAAACAGAATCTGATGCAGAATACAATAATTTTACCATAAAGAATTTTATGCGGTTCAATTTAGTTGGAAAACAAGTAGAATTTATCTCAAAGCGCTGGTAACACTACTGGCAGATACACAAAAAATAATATCTGGAATAAGGCCGTATCCAGGATGGTTTTGATGGGTTTTAGTTCCCTCCCCAAAAAATGTTTGTCCGACTCTTAAAAATGTAACAAAAGTGCATATAAGCAAATTTTGATGCGTTTTCTGAAGTCTTTTGTGTAAAAACCCCCAAGACAAATTATCTTACCCCCGAAGAGAAATCCAGGGTGCGCCTCTGATCAGGAGTGCCATTACTAAGGAGAAAAAAGGGTTTGACATTTTGTATATGTTAAATAAAACAGTTTTTATGACAATTATTATCGGTCAAAATTATTTAAGAATAGAATGACAATTTTAAGGTTTTACAAGTGTGACACAGCCATCGAAATTTTAAGGTCTTTTGTAGATATTGCGGGTCGAGTATTAAAAAAACGTGTATTCTAATATAAGAAACACTTAAATAAAGCGTTTATTGGATAGCCTTCAAATATGATAGAAATGTTGTTTTTTTATTACTTTTTTCTTTTAAATTACAGCAGAAGCATACAATAGTATTCTTTATGGATTTTTTTTCTTTGTGTAATTAAAATGCAGATTTAAGGTAGTTTGAAAATTTTTTTCTAAGTTTTCTTGCTTTTTTTTGTAAAAATACGTTTTGTGCATATTGTTCTCTTAAGTGGGATAAGCAGAGTAATTATGAGTTTTTTTTAGACAGTGTGGGTAAACTGTAAACCAACAAACATCTTAAAAATATTTAAGTTTTAAATACTCATCGGCCAGTTTACAAGTACGTGTAGGGTAAATTTTGTTTGCCTTTTTTACACTACTCTATTACACTATCCAATTTTACAGTGCTCTTTTTTACACTACCCAATTTCAACCTGACAGAACACGCTTCAACCTGACAGAATTTTGGCAAAAGAGAAGCTTAACAAACTAAAATTAACTCGTATGTATCGTAAAAGAGATGTTTGAATAAATTGGGTTGGAGAAGGAGCGCGTCTAGCCATGTTAGCCTCAGGCCGCTTGGTGTTGCAATGAGTTGCTAGTGATAGTAGTAGTATCGTGAATTATTGATAAGTTTTGGTCATACGTTGGAATCAAATGAGAAAATATTCTTTCAAGAGTAACCGTCATTTTTTTTTCGGTTCAGTAAGCAAGCTACATATTTGTATTTAAAATACTTTTATTTCTAGTTTCTTTTTGTATTTTACAAATATGAATTTATTCTCATTTGTTAATACGTTTGCGTTTTTTGTTTTATCGTTTGTTTTTAAGTTGTTTTTTCTTTGTCTTTTGTATCCAGAGGAGATGAAAAACTCCTGTTTCAACCATATAAGCTATTCTATTTATATAATTAAATCAAAAGTGACTATTGGCAACTTAAAGCTGCTAACTACGAACGATAAAAAAATTTTAAGTTTATTTTAGAATTCAACGTAAAAAAGAATGATTGAAACCCATATTTTCTAATTTAACGTGCAGAGGAGCATATAAAACTCCTCTTATTTTTTTGTACGAAATTTGTTTTTTCAAGTTAAACTTGAGATTTTTTTTTGTCTCAGTTTGTTTCCTTTACTTTTTGGCCCACTAGTGATCATGTCCAGTTTAACCACATTGCCTAATTAAATCTCTTTTCGGTTTCAGATTTCTATTATGGATTTTCATAATCGCCACTGTTGGATCTACATTTGGTATTTTGTACATGTCTCCACATACAAAACTTTTTACGATGTGACGAGCAATGGAAGAAGCTGTGAATGGAAGTTATTCCCTTTAAATCATATATATTTCAAGGGACTTTCTACTTAAATGAATTTTCTCGTTTTATTAAAAGGATCTTTATAACTTGGAGGCGTTTATGACCAGCAGTTGAGAAGGATTGTACGAGTAAATTTGTGAAATAAAATTATTCTTCGAAAACCGACCAAGGAAAAACGTTAACAATATATTAAGGTTGAATTGCCTGCGAGGAGGAACAAAACAAAAGAAACTCCAAAGACGAAATAAATAATTTGAACGAATTCTAAGTAGACTATGCAGCAGGTAATAAGCTTCGAAGCTTCTGTTTTTTTATCTGTTTATTCTTTGAAAACATCAAAAACTTGTTGATGTTAATTTCGACTAGAGAGAAGAGCAAAACGGAATGAATAAGTTTTATCAAACTCTAAGTGCGCAACAGTTAATACGATTGGGAATTACTATATTATTTGGAATTCATGCTTTCTTTGAAAGTGTTGAAAAATATTGAAATTGAATTGACTATGGGGCTTAAAAAAAAGAAAGAAACTAAAACCCGCAAGAAACTGTAAAAATGATATAGATCAAATTTTAAAAAATTCTAAGCATACAGCATACAATACAGTTGGAAATGTTTCATTCCTTTGACATTTCTATGTTCTTTCAAAACGTCAAAAACTTATTGATTGATAACAATAAGTTTGAAAACAGAGAATAGCGAAACAGAAATCAAACTTTATAAATTCCAAGTCTGCTGCAGAAAATACAATTGAGAATTTCTGTTTTGTTTGACGTTCCTGTTTTCTTCAAATATTTCAAATAAACATTGAAGTTGATTTGACTATGAGGTCGAAAAAAAAGAATGAAACTAAAATTCACCAGAAACTGCAAATCTGATATGACTCAACTTAAAAATATATTGTAAGCATGCTGCATATAATGCAATTGGAGATGTTTATATCCTTTGACATTTTTATATTCTTTGAGCATTTCAACAATATATTGAAGTTGAATTTACTACGGGCGAGAGAAATACGAAGGAAACTAAAATCCATCAGGAATTCTGAAGTTGAAATGAATAAATTTTAACAAGTTCTAGGTAACAATAAAATATACAATTGCAAACAATAGAATTGGAATTTTTGTATGTTCTTTAATGTTTGTATTTGAAAACAATGACAATATATTGGAATTGAGTTAACTACAAGAGAAAACAAAATGTAAAAATAACTAAAAGTACATCAGGAATTCAAAAATTAAAAATAAATAACTTTCAACTAAGTCTAGATTTGCAAAAAAAGACAAAACATGGGAATTTTATGTTCTTTGACATTTTTACACTATTTGAAAACGTGAGAAACGTATTCATGCTGATTTAGCTTGCAGAAAAGAACAAAAGTGAAAGGTAAAGCTCATCCAAAAGACTATCAAGCATCCCAACTTGGAAATGAATATATTTCAACAAATTCCAGGTATGTCGGACGCGGAAAATAATACAAAGTTGAATTTTTATGTTCTTTAATATTTCTGTTTTCTTTGGGAATGTCGACATTATATGGAAGCTGAAATGACTATAAGGAAGAACAAAACAAAAGAAATAAGAATCCACCAGGAATCCTAAACTTGAAATTAATAAACTAATAAAAAAAATTCAAGATATATGCGACTCAAGATATAGTCGTATATATTATACGACTGGGAATGTCCATGTTCTTTCATATTTCTATTTTCTTTACTATTGAGATATATTGACAATATATTGAAAAAAAATATTTTAGTCCCCTTTTGGACCTGATTCTGGGGAACCATACCCCAAAATAGATTTGTATTTCTACATTAGATTTTCCTTGGTCAAGGGACTTACGGCAGCAAGTTTCTAACTAACCAGGAGCAACAACTTCTCGCCCCGTTTCATGCCACCCTAACACCCTTTTGCCTTCCGACAAATAGTTTGGTCTCCTTAGCCCAGACAACGATTTTGAAAGTTTCTAACCAGTCGGAAAAATTAATTTTTTTAAGAAGAAGAAGAAGAAGAAGAAGAAGAAGGAATTCTTCTTCTCCTTCTCTTGTCCTTGTTCTTCGGGCCCCATATTTGGGGGAGTGGGCCCGGTTAAATGGAATTTTCGCCCTTAGAGTGTGGAAGGATTTGGGCATTAGGTTCCTCTTGAGCGATGGACTTACCGGTGTAAGTGTCAAACTGACCCCGGACCAAAAAGGTTGTTGGGCCATTTCTGGACCCTTGTAGCATCCCTAACTAAGTAAAATATGTGTCCCTCTTGTTCTAAGGAGCAATTCCTAAGAGCCTCGAGCTAACTGGATACCCAAGATCAAACGCACCATGCTCATTCCACAACAACATATCTGTAAGCAATTTGTAACTTGCATTACATGCGGTTGATGGCCCATGGATAGTGTAGGCTGTATCGTCTCCCAAGGTTTATTTATTGAATCTTTAGACTATTTTTCACACAATTGCTGTCTCAAAATTTTAATCGGACATTATGGGGAGGTCGGGTAGCAATATACGGATGTTTAATAAAAAAATACATTGAAGGCATCTGGTTGTCCTCCAATAGAATTGGATAACCATAGTAAAGAAAGTACAGAACAGTCCCATAATAGTAGTCCCAGATAGTCCCAAACTACAGTGATAGTTCCAAACACTAAAGAAAGTATAGTTCTACAGGTGATTATTTGCCCTAGGTCAGGGTAGTATTTATAGAACTTCATCTTAAAATATACCGTTTAAAGGGAATAGAAATGACAAAGGCAACAAGGTTCTCTATAACCAACGTCTTTCTTTGCATTACTCTGAGCTATTGAGATTACATGACTGGGGTAACATGGCTGTTACATTCAACGGCTGGGGTAACCCAAAAAGTTCCTTTGTGAGCTGTAAACTTTCAATATGCGTTGGGTTTTTCGGCTGTCATTATACTAAGAAAGGTACTTTCAAAGCATCCTTGGTAGGGCAGGGTAATGTTTATAACAAGAATCAAATTTCTCATGTTTATGCAAGTGAAAAAGGAGACAGTCGTGTAAAAGGGGATGAGGTATTTGAGCCTGGGTCTAAGCGTTTGCCCCCCTTCCACCGGAAAATACGCCCACCCTCCGGAAAATACCTCCCAGATAGTTCTCTAATAAACCTCTGGATAATTTCAAATGTTCACTAGAAGGGAAATTGAAAGTTCTACTCACCTGTTTAAGTCAAAGACAATCTTATAGCGTTGCCTATAGTAAAGAGCCACGTGAGTTCAATCTATTAATGCTTATTTGTTTGTTTTTTCCTAGAGGCACTTCATATGGAAAGGGTGATCGTATAAGTTTCGGAAGGACTCATTTGATTGCAAATTGAAAGCTCTAGTGCCCTTTTTAAAAGTCAAAGGTGATTGGAGGGCAGCAAGCCTTCCGCCACACTGTTTTTTCTTCAAACGTATCAAAATTTAAGACAGCCATTTTGCCCAAAATAGCCCAAAGGTAAAAAAACCATGCTTCCGGGTCTGAGAACCCCCTTCCAACCCCTGGGACATGGGCTGTAAGCTATACAAGTTACCCGTTGCTAAGATATAAGGTTTGTATGGGAAGGGTGGCCGAGAGAACTTTGGAGGAGGCTCATTTAATTAGAAATCAGAAGTTCCAGTGCCTTTTTTAAGATATAGCTTGCTTTTTAACCAGTTGCGGTACCAACTGTTATCGACTACAGTGTCTTTATAAATGTCTTATTCTAGTTCAACGCCAATGGGGTTCTCAGATTATTTCGTAGTTAAAGAGGGGGGAGGTGCCTCAAAGAGTATATTTTAATGCCAAAACATCCAAACTTTCATTGAGCCTTCAGATAAATACGGAAATAGTTCTAAGGGAGAAACGAGGGGAGGGTGAATGTGGAAATAGATATAGAATCCCCAGGGCCGTAGCGAGGACTTTTTTGAGGGTAGGGAGGAGGTGTTTTTTGAGGAGAAGGGAGGGCGGGTTACAAAAATATGTAAAAACCGCAACAAAATTTGTCTCAGAGAAATTGATATCTAATTTCTGTTGATTTCTGGGAATATTTCTGGACTACGCTGTTAGTATGAAAGAAAAAAAGTAATATTATATTCCAAAATGAGCAGAACTTATACCTTATAGGAGGGGGAGTGCCTCTTCTTCATCCCCACCTCCACCTCATGGTCGTAGAAACTTCGGAGGATGCTCATTTCACCAGAAATTGAGAGCTCTAGTCCTTCCTTATAAGTCCAAAGTGATTGAAGACAACCAACCCCTGTCCTAAAACTATTTTTGACATTTAATTCTTTTGTTACTCTTTAGAACATCTGATCGACATTTTGAGGAACCTATTTTGTACTTTCCCTGTGGCTGCTCCATCTTGCGTGCGGGGGAATTTTCTATGAGGGGAATTACTGAGAGGAATTTTCTGCGGGGGGAATTTTCCGTGGGAAAAATTTTCAGGGGGTATTTTCCGTGGGGTTAATTTTTTGGAAGTATTTTCCGCGGGGTTTTTCCGGGGGGGGGGGCAGTTTTCCGAGGGGTAAATGCCAATTACCTTTGAGCCTTTTACCGTCCATAATCCCAAGATTATCCGCGTTTATTATTATGTTTTCCCAAAATTTTTGCCTTTTCTTGGGTCTCATGAATCAGTCCCCCTTCCTAGTCGAGCTAGGTTACTATGTACATGCATCAAACAGGATGGAACGAGTAGGGAGGGGGTCACCATTTCTGACGGAAGTCCATATATGGGCATAGAATACTAACGGGAGTGTCGCAACATGGTCATTGAATACGAGCATGACAATGTCATTGGCTTACTAACGGTACATGAGGCCTACAGTCTGTGTACGTACAAGACCACACCCTCTTTCTAGACCAATCATAGATGTTTCTAAGTGTAACATATACAGAGGGGAATGATTATGGCTCAACCGAGGGAGAGAGATGAAGCCTGTAGATTTTCGTGTATAAGAGAAATGTAATTTAAAATTCTTTAGTCTAAGAGATAAATTCTGGAATTATTATTTCGAAGCCCTTATAATGTAACTAGGACATATTAGATAATTTTCAGAAATTCAAACGAGAAACAATGAAGTTAATAGAGATTAAATATATTTAACGCGGGAATTGTTTCCTGAGAATTTTAAATCTGTCAGCGCACAGCTCTCAAAACAAAGGAACCTTCAAAAATTAATCGATATTTTAGGTGATTATTTGGGTAAAACAGATTGAGACATTTTAGTGGATTATTTGGCTGAAACAGATTGACACATTTTAGGGGATTATTTGGGCAAAACAGATTGAGAGGGATTGAGCGGGATTGCGAGAGATTGAGCGAGATTAAGAGAGATTGAGGGACTAAGAGAGTTTGAGAGGTTAAGAGAGATTGAGAGAAATGAAGAGAATGTTTGGGAAATTTAGTAACGGGAATTAGTGATTTGATGAGTTTGGGCTTATTAATAACGCCTAAAACGCCTTATTTTTCTCCTAATGTAAATTTCGGCTAACGACTTGACATTTTTTTGAATATTCTCGTTTATTTGATTGAAACTGTCTAATAATAATAAAAATGGGGGTACTATTTTCCTCCACTAGGTATAGTTTCGGAGAGCTGTTAAGTAAGTTTGGTATAGGTGAATCATATATCATTGAGATATCTTTAGCTAGGAAATATATATTATAGAGAATGCAGCTCAGAGGTCTGAGGTATCATGTTGGGCTTTTTTATGGTATTTGAAACATATTTAAAATAGATACATGTAAGTAATATTTCAGATAATTCTTCGCATATATTTTAATTTATTTATTTTTATTACAAGTAGTCGTTCTTTAAAATTCATTTTATTATGGTATCTGAAGCATCTTTAGAATAGATACATGTAGGTAATATTTAAGATAATTCTGCGCATATATTTTTATTTATTTATTTTTAAAAACGTCTTCAAACACATAGATTCAGACACACAAATCGAGAAAGAAAGACACTTCAGACATACAAACCAACAAAGACAAACACTGGGACTTGGAAGCACCAACCCAGACAAAAAGACAAAGAGAGTGTGAATCACATACAAATACATAGATTCAGACATACAAACCGAGAAAGACAGGCAGTGGGACTAGCAAACACCCGCCCAAACACACAAGCAAAACAGACAGGTACTTTAGACATACAAACCAACAAAGACAGACAGTGCGATAAGGAAACACCCACCCAGACACACAAGCAAAAAGAGTGAGAGACACATACAAACACATATTCAAACATACAAAGAGAGAAAGACAGGCACTTCAGATATAAAAACCATCAAAGACATACATTGGGACTTGCAAACACCAACCCTGACAAACAGACAAAAGAGTGAAAGACACATACAAATACATAGATTCAGACATACAAACCGGGAAAGACAGGCACTTCAGACATACAAACTAACAAAGACAAACACTGCGACTTGCAAACACCAACCCTAACAAACAGACAAAGAGAATGAAAGACACGTACAAATACATAAATTCAGACATACAAATATATATTTCTATGTGTTTTTTGTTTCCCTTATTCTCTTTGTGTGTATGTCTGGGCGGGTGTTTGCTTGTTCCACTACCTGTCTTTGTCGGTTTGTATGTCTGAATCTATTTATTTGTATTTGTCTCTCACTCTCTTTGACTATGTGTCTGGGCGGGTGTTTCCTTATCCCAGTGCATGTCTTTCTCGGATTGTACGGCTGACTCTATGTATTTGTATGTTTTTCTCACTCTCTTTGCCGGTGTGTGTCTGGGCAGGTGTTTGCTTATCCCAGTGCCTGTCTCTCTCTTTATGAATGTCTGAATCTATGTATTTGTATGTATCCGTTAATATTTTTGCTTGTGTTTCTGGGTTGGTGTTTGCTTATCCCACTGTCTCTCTTTCTTGGTTTGTGTGTCTGAATCTATGTATCTGTATGTGTTTCACACTCTCTATGTATGTTTGTCTGGGTTGATGTTTGCAAGTCCCAGTGTTTGTCTTTATTGGTTTGTATGTCTGAAGTGTCTGGCTTTCTCGGTTTGTGGGTCTGAATCTATGTATCTGTATGTGTCTCACACTCTCTTTGTCTGTTTGTCTGGGTGGATGTTTACAAGTCCCAGTGTTTGTCTTTATTGGTTTGTATGTCTGAAGTGTTTAGCTTTCTCGGTTTGTGTGTCTGACTCTATATATTCGTATGTTTCTCTCACTTTTTTCGCTTGTTTGTTAGGGCGAGTGTTTGCTTATCACAGTGCATTTCTTTATCGATTTGTGTGACTGAATCCACGTATTTGTATCTGTCTCTAACTCTCTTTGCCAGTGTGTGTGTGCGTGTGTTTAGTTCTCCTAGGGTCTGTCTGTGCTGGTTTGTACGCGTCTCTTTGCATATTTTTTTGTGCCTTTTAGTCTTTTTACTTGCTTATCTTGGTGACTGTCTGCTTATCCTACAATAGTTTTATCCTCATTTGTATGGGCAGTCCTATGTATTTGTTTGTGTTTGACACTCTCTTTGGCTGTTTGTCAGGGTTGGTGTTTGCAAGTCCCTGTGTTTTCAATTTTTGGTTTGTAAGTCTGAAGTGCCTGTCTTTCTCGGTTTGTATGTCTGAATCTATGTATCTGTATGTGCCTCTTAATCTCTTTGACTGTGTGTCTGGGCGTATGTTTGCTTATCCCACTGCATGTCTTTCTCGGTTTGTATGTCTAAATCTATGTATTTGTATGTGTTTCTCGCTCTCTTTGCCTATGTGCCAGGGCTGGTGTTTGCTTATCCCAGTGCCTGTCTTTCCCGGTTTGTATGTCTGAATTTATTTATTTGTATGTGTCTCTCACTCTTTTTGTCTGTGTGTTAGGGTTGGTTTTTGCAAGTCCTAGTGCATGTCTTTGTCGGTTTGTATGTATAGATATATTTGTTTGTATATGTTTTTGTCTCTCTCACTCTCTAGGCCTGTGTGTCGGGGCGGGTGCTTGTTTGTCTCAGTGCCTGTCTTTGTCGGTTTGTATGTCTAGATTTATGTATTTATATGTGTTTTTGTCTCTCTCACTGTCTAAGTCTGTGAGTGTGGGTGGGGTACTTGAATGTTCCTGTGTCTGTCTTTGTCCGTTTGTATATCTGAATCTATATATTTGTAAGTGTTTCTTTTGTATCTCTTATTCTCTTTGCGTGTATGTCTGGGCGGGTGTGTGTTTGTTCCACTACCTGTCTTTGTTGGTTTGTGTGTATAAATCTTGTCTGTTTGTATATCAGAATCTATATATTTGAATGTGTTTTTTGTCTCTCTTATTCACTTTGCGTGTATGTCTGTGCAGGTGTTTGTTTGTTCTACTACCTGTCTTTGTTGGTTTGTATGTATAACTCTATGTGTTTGTATATGTTTTTGGTTCTCTCACTCTTTAGTTCAGTGTGTCTGGGTGGTATATGTCTTGGCAGGTGGTTGCTTGTCCCAGTGCCTGACTTTATCGGTTTTTATGTATAAATCTAGTTGTTTCTTTATGCTTTTGTCTCGCTTACTCTCTACGCATGTGTGTCTGGGCGGGTGCTTGCTTGTCCCAGTGTCTGTCTTTGTCGGTTTGTATGTCGAAGTTTATGTGTTTGTATGTGTTTTTGTCTCTCCCACTGTCTAAGCATGTGTGTTTGGGTGGGTACTTGTTTCTCCCAGTGCCTGTCTTTATCGGTTTGTATGTATAAATCTATTTGTTCGTTTATTTTTTTGTCTCTCTCACTCTCTACGCATGTGTGTCTGGGCGGGTGCTAGCTTGTCCCAGTTTCTGTCTTTGTCGGTTTGTATGTCTGAATCTATGTATTTGTATGTGTCTCTCACACTTTTTGTCTGTTTGTCAGGGTTTGTGTTTGCAAGTCCCAGTGTTTACCTTTGATGGTTTGTATATCTGAAGTGCCTGTCTTTCTCGGTTTGTATGTTTGAATTTATGTGTTTGTATGTGTCTCTCACTCTTTTTGCTTGTCTTGGCGGGTGTTTGCTTATCCCACTGTCTGTCTTTGTTGGTTTGTATGTCTAAAGTGCCTATCTTTCTCTGTAAGCATATCTGAATCTATTTATTTGTATTTGTTTCTCATTCTTCTCGAATTTTTGGATATGGAAGTGTTTTCTTACTATAGGGCGTTACATTATTTATGCTTAATTCTAAATCTTTGTCAGCGTAACTGTTACCCATTCTCTCTGCCATTATGTGTCTGAGCATATGTAGGTTTATCACGTTGTCGGTCTGTCCTGGTTTGTATGTCTGAATCTATGTATTTGTATGTTTGATTCACTCTCTTTGCTTGTGTTTGGGAGGGTGTTTACGTGTCCCACTATCTTTCTTTCTCGGTTTGTTTGTCTGAATCTATGTATTTGTATGTGTTTCACACTCTCTTTGCCAGTGTGTGTGGGAAGGTGTTTGCTTATCCCAGTGCCTGTCTTTCTCTTTTTGTATGTCTAAATCTATGTATTTGTATGTGTCTCTCACTCTTTTTGCTTGTGGGCTTGGGCGGGTGTTTGCTTGTCCAACTGCCTGTCTTTCTCGGTTTGTTTGTCTGAATCTATGTATTTGTATATGTTTGACACTCTCTTTGTCTGTTTGTCTGGGTTGGTGTTTGCAAGTCCCAGTGTTTGTCTTTGTTGGTTTGTATGTCTGAAGTGTCTGTCTTTCTCGGTTTGTGTGTGTGAATCTATGTATTTGAATGTGTCTCTCACTCTTTTTCCTTGTGTGTCTGGACGGGTGTTTGCTTATCCCTGCGCATGTCTTTCTCGGTTTGTATGTCTGAATCTATGTATCTGTATGTGCCTCTCAATCTCTTTGACTGTGTGTCTGGGCGGATGTTTGCTTATCCCACTGCATGTCTTTCTCGGTTTGTATGTCTGAATCTATGTATTTGTATGTGTTTCTCGCTCTCTTTGCCTATGTGCCAGGGCTGGTGTTTGCTTATCCCAGTGCCTGTCTTTCTCGGTTTGTATGTCTGAATTTATGTAATTGTATGTGTCTCTCACTCTTTTTGTCTGTGTGTCAGGGTTGGTTTTTGCAAGTTCTAGTGCATGTCTTTGTCGGTTTGTACGTATAGATATATTTGTTTGTATATGTTTTTTTGTCTCTCACTCTCTAGGCCCGTGTGTCGGGGCAGGTGCTTGTATGTATCAATGCCTGTCTTTGTCGGTTTTTATGTCTGAGTTTATGCGTTTATATGTGTTTTTGTCTCTCTCACTGTCTAAGTCTGTGTGTGTGGGTGGGGTACTTGAATGTCCCTGTGCCTGTCTTTGTCCGTTTGTACATCTGAATCTATATATTTGTATGTGTTTCTTTTGTATCTCTTATTCTCTTTGCGCGTATGTCTGGGTGGGTGTTTGCTTGTTCCTCTGCCTGTCTTTATTGATTTGTCTGTATAAATCTTGTCGGTTTGTATATCTGAATCTATATATTTGTATGTGTTTTTTTTGTCTCTCTTATTCTCTTTGCATGTATGTCTGGGCGAGTGTTTGCTTGTTCCACCGCCTGTCTTTGTCGGTTTGTATGTATAACTCTATGTGTTTGTATATGTTTTTGTCTCTCCCACTCTTTAGTTCTGTGTGTCTGGGTGGTATATGTCTTGGCAGGTGGTTGCTTGTCCCAGTGCCTGGCTTTATCGGTTTGTATGTATAAATCTATTTGTTTGTATATGTTTTTATCTCTTTCACTCTCTACGCATGTGTGTCTGCGCCGGTGCTTACTTGTCCAAGTGTCTGCCTTTGTCGGTTTGTATGTCGGAGTTTATGTGTTTGTATGTGTTTTGTCTCTCCCACTGTCTAAGCATATGCGTCTGGGCGGGTACTTGCTTGTCCCAGTGCCTGTCTTTAACGGTTTGTATGTATAAATCTATTTGTTTGTTTATGTTTTTGTCTCTCTCACTCTCTCCGTATGTGTGTCTGGGCGGGTGCTAGCTTGTTCCAGTATCTGTCTTTGTCGGTTTGTATGTCTGAATCTATGTATTTGTATGTGTTTCTCACTCTTTTTGTCTGTTTGTCAGAGTTGGTGTTCGCAAGTCCCAGTGTGTGTCTTTGATGGTTTGTATATCTGAAGTGCCTGTCTTTCCTAGTTTGTAGGTTTGAATATATGTGTTTGTATGTGTCTCTCACTCTCTTTGCTTGTGTGTCTGGGCGGGTGTTTGATTATCCCAATGTCTGTCTTTGTTCGTTCGTATGTCTAAAGTGCCTGTCTTTCTCTATTTGTATATCTGAATCTATTTGTTTGTATTTGTTTCTCACTCTCTTTGACTTTGTGGCTGGGCAGGTAATTGCTTGTCCCAGTGCCTGTCTTTCTCGGTTTGTATTTCTGAATCTATGTATTTGTATGTGTGTCTCACTCTTTTTGCCTATGTGCCAGGGCTGGTGTTTGCTTATCCCAGTGCCTGTCTTTCTCGGTTTGTATGTCTGAATTTATGTAATTGTATGTGTCTCTCACTCTTTTTGTCTGTGTGTCAGGGTTGGTTTTTGCAAGTTCTAGTGCATGTCTTTGTCGGTTTGTACGTATAGATATATTTGTTTGTATATGTTTTTTTGTCTCTCACTCTCTAGGCCCGTGTGTCGGGGCAGGTGCTTGTATGTATCAATGCCTGTCTTTGTCGGTTTGTATGTCTGAGTTTATGCGTTTATATGTGTTTTTGTCTCTCAAGCTGTCTAAGTCTGTGTGTGTGGGTGGGGTACTTGAATGTCCCTGTGCCTGTCTTTGTCCGTTTGTACATCTGAATCTATATATTTGTATGTGTTTCTTTTGTATCTCTTATTCTCTTTGCGCGTATGTCTGGGTGGGTGTTTGCTTGTTCCTCTGCCTGTCTTTATTGATTTGTCTGTATAAATCTTGTCGGTTTGTATATCTGAATCTATATATTTGTATGTGTTTTTTTTTGTCTCTCTTAGTCTCTTTGCGTGTACGTCTGGGCGAGTGTTTGCTTGTTCCACCGCCTGTCTTTGTCGGTTTGTATGTATAACTCTATGTGTTTGTATATGTTTTTGTCTCTCCCACTCTTTAGTTCTGTGTGTCTGGGTGGTATATGTCTTGGCAGGTGGTTGCTTGTCCCAGTGCCTGGCTTTATCGGTTTTTATGTATAAATGTATTTGTTTGTTTATGCTTTTGTCTCTCTTACTCTCTACGCATGTGTGTCTGGGCGGGTGCTTGCTTGTCCCAGTGTCTGTCTTTGTCGGTTTGTGTGTCGAAGTTTATGTGTTTGTATGTGTTTTGTCTCTCCCACTCTCTAAGCATATGTGTCTGGGTGGGTACTTGCTTCTCCCAGTGCCTGTCTTTAACAGGTTTGTATGTCATAAATCTATTTGTTTGATTTATGTATTTGTTGTCTCTCTCACTCTCTCCGTATGTGTGTCTGGGCGGGTGCTAGCTTGTTCCAGTATCTGTCTTTGTCGGTTTGTATGTCTGAATCTATGTATTTGTATGTGTTTCTCACTCTTTTTGTCTGTTTGTCAGAGTTGGTGTTCGCAAGTCCCAGTGTGTGTCTTTGATGGTTTGTATATCTGAAGTGCCTGTCTTTCTCGGTTTGTAGGTTTGAATTTATGTGTTTATATGTGTCTCTCACTCTTTTCGCTTGTGTGTCTGGGCGGGTGTTTGCATATACCAGTGTCTGTCTTTGTTGGTTGGTTTCTCTAAAGTGCCTGTCTTTCTCTGTTTTCATGTATGAACCTATTTATTTGTATTTGTTTCTCCCTCTCCTTGACTTTTTGGCTGGGCGGGTGTTTGCTTATTCCAATGCATGTCTTTCACGACTTGTATGTCTGAATCTATGTATTTGTATGTGTGTCTCACTCTTTTTGCTTGTGTTTGGGTGGGTGTTTGCTTGTCCCACTGCCTGTCTTTCTCGGTTTGTTTGTCTGAATCTATGTATTTGTATGTGTTTCACAATCTCTTTGCCAATGTGTGTGGACAGGTGTTTGCTTATCCCAGTGCCTGTCTTTCTCGTTTTTATGTCTAAATCTATGTATTTGAATGTGTCTCTCACTCTTTTGCTTGTGGGCTGGGCGGGTGTTTGCTTGTCCACTGCCTGTCTTTCTCGGTTTGTTTGTCTGAATCTACGTATTTGTATATGTTTGACACTCTCTTTGTCTGTTTGTCTGGGTTGGTGTTTGCAAGTCTCAGTGTTTGTCTTTGTTGGTTTTTTATGTCTGAGGTGTCTCTCTTTCTCGGTTTGTGTGTCTGAATCTATGTATTTGAATGTGTCTCTCACTCTTTTTGCTTGTGGGTCTGGACGGGTGTTTTCTTATCCCAGTGCATGTCTTTCTCGGTTTGTGCGTCTGAATCTACGTATTTGTATGTGTTTCACACTCTCTTTGCCTGTGTTTGTGTCTGGGCAGGTGTTTGCTTGTCCCAGTGTCTGTCTTTCTCGTTTTGTATGTCTGAATCTATGTAATTGTATGTGTCTCTCACTCTTTTTGCTTGTGTGTTTGGTCGGTTGTTTGCTTGTCCCACTGCCTGTCTTTCTCGGTTTGTATGTCTGAATCTATGTATTGGTTTTTCTCTCTCGCTATCTTTTTCTTTTTGTCTGGGATGGTGTTTACCAGTGCCCGTGTTTGTCTTTTATAGATTGTATATCTGAAGCGCCTTTCGTTTTCGGTTTGTATGTTTGAATTTATGTGTTTGTATGTGTCTCTCACTCTTTTTGCTTGTGTGTCTGTGCGGGTGTTTGCTTATCCCAATGTCTGTCTTTGTTGGTTCGTATGTCTAAAGTGCCTGTCTTTCCCTGAATGTATGTCTGAATCTATTTATTTGTATTTGTTTCTCACTCTCTTTGACTGTGTGTCTGGGCGGGTGATTGCTTATCCCAATGCATGTCTTTCTCTGTTTGTATGTCTGAATCTATGTATTTGTATGTGTTTCTCACTCTCTTTGCCTGTGTGTGTCTGAGCAGGTGTTTGCTTATCCCAGTGCCTGTCTTTCTCGAAAAGTATGTCTGAATCTATGTATTTGTATGTGTCTCTCAATCTTATTGCTTGTGTGTTTGGGTGGGTGTTTGCTTGCCCCACTGCCTGTCTTTCTCGGTTTGTTTGTCTGAATCTATGTATTTGTATGTGTGTCACACTCTCTTTGACAGTGTGTGTGGGAAGGTGTTTGCTTATCCCAGTGCCTGTCTTTCTCTTTTTGTATGTCTGAATCTATGTATTTGTATGTGTCTCTCACTCTTTTTGCTTGTGTTTGGGTGGGTGTTTGCTTGTCCCACTGCCTGTCTTTCTCGGTTTGTTTGTCTGAATCTACGTATTTGTATATGTTTGACACTCTCTTTGTCTGTTTGTCTGGGTTGGTGTTTGCAAGTCTCAGTGTTTGTCTTTGTTGGTTTTTTATGTCTGAGGTGTCTCTCTTTCTCGGTTTGTGTGTCTGAATCTATGTATTTGAATGTGTCTCTCACTCTTTTTGCTTGTGGGTCTGGACGGGTGTTTTCTTATCCCAGTGTATTTCTTTCTCGGTTTGTGCGTCTGAATCTACGTATTTCTATGTGTTTCTCACTCTATTTGCCAGTGTGTATGGGTAGGTGTTTGCTTATCCCAGTGTCTGTCTTTTTCGGTTTGTATGTCTTAATCTTTCTATTTGTATGTGTCTCTCACTCTTTTTGCTTGTGGGTTTGGGCGTGTGTTTGCTTGTCCCACTGCCTGTATTTCTCGGTTTGTATGTCTGAATCTATGTATTTGTATGTGTCTCTCACAATTTTTTTCTGTTTGTCAGGGTGGGTGTTTGCAAGTCCCAGTGTTTGTCTTTGATGGTTTGTATATCTAAAGTGCCTGTCTTTCTCGGTTTGTATGTTTGAATATATGTGTTTGTATGTGTCTCTCACTCTTTTTGTTTGTGTGTCTGGGCAGGTGTTTGCTTATCCCAATGCCTGTCTTTCTTGGTTTGTATGTCTGAAGTGCCTGTCTTTCCCTGAATGTATGTCTGAATCTATTTATTTGTATTTGTTTCTCACTCTCTTTGACTGTGTGTCTGGGCGGGTGATTGCTTATCCCAATGCATGTCTTTTTCTGTTTCTAAGTTTGAATCTATGTATTTGTATGTGTTTCCAACTCTCTTTGCCTGTGTGTGTCTGAGCAGGTGTTTGCTTATCCCAGTGCCTGTCTTTCTCGAAAAGTCTGTCTGAATCTATGTATTTGTATGTGTCTCTCACTCTTTTTGCTTGTGTGTTTGGGTGGGTGTTTGCTTCTCCCACTGCCTGTCTTTCTCGGTTTGTTTGTTTGAATCTATGTATTTGTATGTGTCTCACACTCTCTTTGACAGTGTGTGTGGGCAGGTGTTTGCTTATCCCAGTGCCTGTCTTTCTCGTTTTGTATGTCTAAATCTATGTATTTGTATGTGTCTCTCACTCTTTTTGCTTGTGTGCTTGGGCGGGTGTTTGCTTGTCCCACTGCCTGTCTTTCTCGGTTTGTTTGTCTGAATCTATGTATTTGTATATGTTTGACACTCTCTTTGTCTGTTTGTCTGGGTTGGTGTTTGCAAGTCTCAGTGTTTGTCTTTGTTGGTTTGTATGTCCGAGATGTCTCTCTTTCTCGGTTTGTGTGTCTGAATCTATGTATTTGTATGTGTCTCTCACTCTTTTTGCTTGTGTGTCTGGGCGAGTGTTTGCTTCTCACAGTGCCTGTATTTCTCGGTTTGTGTGTCTGAATCTACGTATTTGTATGTGCTTCTCAGTCTCTTAGCATGTGTGTGTGGGCAGGTATTTGCTTATCCTCTTGTCTGTCTTTCTCGTTTTGTATGTCTGAATCTATGTAATCATATGTGTCTATCACTTTTTTTGCTTGTTTGTTTGTGCAGGTGTTTGCTTATCCCTCTGCCTGTCTTTCTCGGTTTGTATGTCTGAACCTATGTATTTATATGTGTTTGACACTCTTTTTGTCTGTTTGTCAGGGTTGTGTTTGAAAGTCCCAGTGTTTGTCTTTGTTGGTTTGTAAGTTTGAAGTGCCTGTCTTTCTCGGTTTTGAATGTCTGAATCTATGTATCTGTATGTGTCTTTCACTCTCTTTGACTTTGTGTCTGGGTGAGTGTTTGCTTATCCCACTGCATGTCTTTCTCGGTTTATATGTCTGAAAGCATGGGTTTGTATATGTTTCTCACTCTCTTTTCCTATGTGCCAGGGCTGGTGTTTGCTTATCCCAGTGCCTGTCTTTCTCGGTTTGTATGTCTCAATCTATTTATTTGTATTTGTCTCTCACTCTTTTTGTCTGTTTGTCAGGGTTGGTGTTTGTCTTTGTCGGTTTTAATGCATAGATATATTTGTTTGTATATGTTTTTTGTCTCTCTCACGCTCTAGGCCTGTTTTTCGGGGTGGGTGTTTGTATGTCTCAGTGCCTATCTTTGTCGGTTTGTATGTCTGAGTTTATGTGTTTGTATGTGTTTTTGTCTCTCTCACTCTCTAAGTCTGTGTGTCTGGGCGGGGTACAGGCATGTCCCTATGTCTGTCTTTTTCGGTTTGTATATCTAAATCTATATATTTGTATGTGTTTTTTTTGTCTCTCCTATTCTCTTCGCTGGTTTTCTCTTTGCTGTTTTTGTTGGTTTGTATGTACAAATCTTGTCAGTTTGTATATCTGAGTCTATATATTTGTATGTGTTTTTTTTTGTCTCTCTTATTCTCTTTGCATGTATATCTGGGCGGGTGTTTGCTTGTTCCACTGCCTGTCTTTGTCGGTTTGTCTGTATAACTCTATTTGTTTGTATATGTTTTTGTCTCTCTCATTCTCTAGGTCAGTGTGTCTGGAGGATATGTGGTTGCTTGTCCCAGTGCCTGTCTTTATCGGTTTGTATGTATAAATATATTTGTTTGTTTATGTTTTTGTCTCTGTCACTCTCTACCCATGTGTGTCTGGGCGGGTGCTTGCCTGTCCCAGTGCCTGTTTTTGTCGGTTTGTATGTCGGAGTTTATGTGTTTGTATGTGTTTTTGTCTCTCTCACTTTCTAAGCATATGTGTCTGGGTGGGTACTTGCTGGTCCCAGTGCCTGTCTTTATCGGTTTGTATGTATAAATATATTTGTTTGTTTATTTTTTTGTCTCTCTCACTCTCTACGCATGTGTGTCTGGGCGGGTGCTTGATTGTCCCAGTGTCTGTCTTTGTCACTTTGTATGTCGGAGTTTATGTGTTTGTATATGTTCTTGTCTCTCTCACTCTCTAAGCATACGTTTCTGGGATGTCGGTTTCAGGACCAGTGCCTGTCTTTGTCGGTTTGTATGTTTGAATCTATATATTTGTATGTGTTTTGACTCTCTTACTCTCTTTGCATGCATGTCTGGGCAGGTGTTTGCTTGTTCCACTGCCTGTTTTTGTCGGTTTGTATATATATATATATATATATATATATATATATATATATATATATATATATATATATATATATATATATATATATATATATATATATATATATATATATATATATATATATATATATATATATATGTATATGTATATATATATATATATATATATATATATATATATATATATATATATATATATATATATATATATATATATATATATTTATTTGTATATGTTTTTGCTCTCTCTCTCTCTAAGGATGTGTGTCTGGGTGGGTACTTGCCTGTCCCAGAGCATGTGTTTGACAGTTTGTCTTTGTCGGTTTGTATGTCTGAGTTTGTGTGTTTGTATGTGTTTTTGTTTGTCTCTCTCACTCTCTAAGCCTGTGTGTTTGGGTGGGTACTCGCTTGTCACAGTGTCTGTCTTTGTCAGTTCATATTGTTTGACTTAGTTGTCTTTGTTGGTTTGTATGTTTAAAGCGCCTGTCTTTCTCTTATTGTAGGTCTGAATCTATTTATTTGTATTTGTCTCTCACTCTCTTTGACTGTGTGTCTGAGCGGGTGTTTGCTTATTCCAGTGCATGTCTTTCACAGTTTGTATGTCTGAATCTATGTATTTGTATGAGTTTGTCACTCTCTTTGCCTGTGTGGGTCTGAGCAGGTGTTTGCTTATCCCAGTGCCTGTCCCTGTCGGTTTGTATGTCTGAATCTATGTATTTGTATGTGTCTCTCCCTCTTTTTGCCTGTATGTCTGGGCTGGTGTTAGCTTATCCAATTCATGTCTTTCTCGGGTTGTATGTCTGAATCTATGTGCTTGTATGAATCTTTTGTCTCTTAATCTCTTTGCATGTGTGTCTGAGCGGGTGTTTGTTTGTCCCACTGCCGGTCTTTGTCGGTTTGTATGTCTGAATTTATGTATTTGCATGTGTTTTTCACATTCTTTGTCTGTTTGTCTGGGTTGGTGTGTTATTTTGTATGTTTGTATGTCGGAATCTATGTATTTGTAAGTGTTTCTCACTCTCTTTGCCCATATGCCAGGGCTGGTGTTTGCATGTCACAGTGCCTGTCTCTGTCAGTTTGTACGTCCTAATCTATATATTTGTATGTGTTTTTGTCTCTCTCAATATCTACGCATGTGTGTCTGGGCGGGTGCTTACTTGTCCAAGTGTTTGCCTTTGTCGGTTTGTATGTCGGAGTTAATGTGTTTGTATGTGTTTTTGTCTCTCTCACTCTCTAAGCATTTATGTCTGGGTGGGCACTTGCTTCTTCCTGTGCCTCTCTTTGTCAGTTTCTAGGTCTAAATCTATATATTTGTATGTGTTTTTGTCTCTCTTACTCTTTTTGCATGTATGTCTGGGCAGGTGTTTGCTTGTTCCACTGCCTGTCTTTGTCGGTTTGTATGTATAAATCTATTTGTTTGTATATGTTTTTTTCTCTTTCTCTGTCTCTCTGTCTCTCTCTCTCTCTCTCTCTCTCTCTCTCTCTCTCTCTCTCTCTCTCTCTCTCTCTCTCTCTCTCTCTCTCTCTCTCTCTCTCTCTCTCTCTCTCTCTCTCTCTCTCTCTCTCTCTCTCTCTCTCTTCTTCAAACACCTTTCGTGGCATAGATCTAACTCTCTTTCTCTTGCACCCCCTCCATCCCTCTCCCTCTCTCTCTCTCTCTCTCTCTCTCTCTCTCTCTCTCTCTCTCTCTCTCTCTCTCTCTCTCTCTCTCTCTCTCTCTCTCTCTCTCTCTCTCTCTCTCTCTCTAGGCATGTGTGTCTGGGTTGGTACTTGTCTGTCCCAGTGCATGTCTTTGATGGTTTTTCTTTGTCGGTTTGTATGTCGGAGTTTATGTGTCTGTATGTGTTTTTGTCTCTATCTCACTCTCTAAGCCTGTGTGTTTGGGTGTGTACTCGCCTGTAATAGTGTCTATCTTTGTCAGTTTATATTGTTTGACTGGGTTGCCTTTGTTGGTTTGTACGTCTAAAGTGCCTGTCTTTCTCTGATTGTATGTCTGAATCTATTTATTTGTATTTGTCTTTAACTCTCTTTGACTGTGTGTCTGGGCGGGTGTTTGCTTATTCCAGTGCATGTCTTTCTCAGTTTGTATGTCTGAAACTATGTATTTGTATGTGTTTCTCAATCTCTTGGCCTCTGTGTGTCAGGGCTGGTGTTTGCATATCCCAGTGCCTGTCTCTGTCGGTTTGTATGTCTGAATCTATGTATTTGTATGTGTCTCTCCCTCTTTTGCCTGTGTGTCTGGGCTGGTGTTAGCTTATTCCAATGTATGTCTTTCTCGGGTTGTATGTCTGAATCTATGTGCTTGTATGAATTTTTTGTCTCTTAATCTCTTTGCATGAGTGTCTGAGCGGGTGTCAGTTTGTTTCACTGCTTGTCTTTGTCGGTTTGTATGTCTAAATTTATGTATTTGCATGTGTTTTTCGCATTTTTTGTCTGTTTGTCTGGGTTGGTGTGTTAGTTGGTATGTTTGTATGTCGGAATCTATGTATTTCTATGTATTTTTGTCCCTTCCACTATCTTTGCCTATGTGTCAGGACTGGTATTTGCATGTCACAGTGCCTGTCTCTGTCGGTTTTTATGTCTTAATCTATATTTTTGTATGTGTTTTTTTCTCTCTCACTCTCTTTGTCTGTTTGTCTGGGCGAGTGTTCTGAATCTATGTGTTTGAAGACGTTTTTAAAAATAAATAAATTGAAATATACACGATGAATTATCTTAAATATTACCTACATGTATCTATTCCAAAGATGATTCAGATACCTTACTAAAATAAATTTTAAAAAACGCCTACTTGTAATAAAAATAAATAAATAAAAATATATGCGAAGAATTATCTTAAACATTACTTACATGTATCTATTTTAAAGATGTTTAAATACCATAAAAATTCCCAACATGCTGCCTCAGACCTCTGAGCTGTATTCTCTAAAATATATATTTCCTCGCTAAAGATATCTCAATATATGATTCACCTATACCAAACTTCCTCAGAAGCTCTCCGAAACTATACCTAGTGGAGGAAAATAGTACCCCCATTTTTATTATTATTAAACAGTTTCAATAAAAAAAACGAGAATATTCAAAAAAATGTCGTTTCGTTAGCCGAAATTTACATTAGGAGAAAAATAAGGTATTTTAGGCGTTATTTATAAGCCCAAACTCATCAAAATAGAAATTTCAGCTACTGAGTTTCTCCAACAGTCTCTGCAGCGTTCTCTCTCTCTATTAATCTCTCTCAATCTCTCTTAATCTATCTCAATTCCTCTCAATCTGTTTCGCCCAAATAATCCCCTAAAATGTCTCAATCTTTTTCGCCCAAATGATCCCCTAAAATGTCAATTAATTTCTGACGGTTCCTTTGTTTTGGCAGCTGTGCACTGACACATTTAAAATTTTCAGGAAACAATTCCCGCGTTAAATATATTCAATCTCTATTAATCTCATTTTATCTTGTTTGAATTTCTGAAAATTATATAATAGGTCCTAGTTACATTATAAGGGCTTCGAAATAATAATTCCAGAATTTATCTCTTAGACTAAAGAATTTTAAATTACATATATCTTATACACTAGAATCTACAGGCTTCATCTCTCTCCCTCGGTGAAGCCATAATCATTCCCCTCTGTATCTATTACACTTAGAAACATCTATGATTGGTATAGAAAGAGGGTGTGGTCTTGTACGTAAACAGACTGTAGGCCTCATGTACCGTTAGTAGATCAATGACATTGTAATGATCGCATTCAGTGAACATGTTGCGACACTCCCGTTAGTATTCTATGCCCATATATGGACTTCCGTCAGAATTGGTGACCCTCTCCCTACTGGAACGTTAAAAAAAAAACTTTTTACACAAAAATAGGAAAAGATAGTTAGCTAATCGATGATTCGTACAGAGTTTATGGATGTGAGTTATGAATTCCGAATAACAAAAAAATATTGAAAAATTTCTTTTGACCTACCACAACCAGCTGTTCAATAGGGTTCAGTGACACTTCATTACCACTCTCCAGTTGTAAAAGTAAGTATTGACTTTTTATTATTTGGAGAAATTGTCACTCAAAAATTTGTGGTCACTTACAATTCTCAGCTGTCCGATGTCAAACGGAAATATTTTGAACTGTAACTTACTAGTTAAACTGACATGCAGACTTAAATATTCTATTTATTTCCGTTTTCATTTTCTTAAAGAAATATTGAGGAAGTCCCACGGACTTCTCGTAAGAGCGAAGGGTCAAATCAATCAAAAAAATTATTAGCCGAATGCATAAAAATGATTTATCCTTTGTTTCCCAGTTTTTTTTGTGGTTCCAACTTCGAAGATTTTTACCGTTTCCGAATTTTTACCGTTTATTTCGTATTTTGCAAATGTTCTTCATATTCAAATTTGGACTCTAAATATTTACTTATCAAGACACAAAGGATTTGTTGAAATTTTTGGAAAAAATGGTTACATTATTTGCTAGATTTAGAATTCATTCCTATTCTGTAGTTGATTTTTTTTTTGCTGAATTGTCATTCCCTGATGCCATTGTACGGGCCTATTATACTAACCTTTTCCTTTTGATTCCAGAAATCTATGAGATGTCTGCTATGCCCAAATATTTTTCTCGTCAATACTTGAGTTATACCCGTATTGCATAATGTGGTTGTCGAGTTACACCTTGTCAGAAGGTTTTGTTAAATTTCATAGTTCAGCTATTCAGTTTGTTGCTGAAATTTGCTGTTTTAAAGCCATGTTAAGTGTCACAAACCATTGCACTCCTAAAAACCTGGGTACTTGTTTAGTATCCAGTAAACACGCGATAAGTGAAGTTTGGTAAATGCTAATGCATTAAAACAAAATAGGATGAAAATATAATAGTTTAGAAACAAATGTGGGCTATATATTTGTACATTAGGGGGGGGGGGGTGAGGGGGTAAAGCATAGCAATATAACCTAACCTGAATATAAATACGTTACCTAATCTAACCAAGGTACCTTTTTTTGCCCCTTCAATCCCAAAAAAAACTAAAGTTCAAATCTTTGTCACGGAGTGAGCAATACTAGGCAGCGAAAACCTGTTTTTCATATAATTAATTAAAAAAAAACATTCCGAAAAATAAGTTTTTCAAAGAAAATTAAAGGCCAGTTTAAAATTAGGCTCAGCAGATACAAATACCTGTTAAAGTTCAAACTCAATACGATCTGAAATTACTATTAAAGAATAAATGAAACCCAAAACGAACAGAAATTAAATAAACAATAATGGCAAAAAACATGTAGCAAGAAATAATATAAATGAATAAATAGATCTTAAAGCGAGTAATGCTTAGATTGAATATGAAAATCAAGCTTAAAACGAAAAAAAAATATTTTGCTACTGAAGTATAATGAAACTTAAAACGAACAGAAATAAAACAAACAATAAATGCAAACAAACATACAATAGATATTAATGTAAATGAATAAATAAATCTTAAAACGAGTGAAACTTAAACTGAATATGCGAATCAAGCTTGAAACGAACAAAAATCACTACAAACAAGAGTTTGGGTATCGCCTCCTTCTCTCACCATAAAAGACTAAAACCTACTGCGTCATTGGCACTTTACTGAAGACCAATTTTATGACAAATATTTTCTTTTGTAGTTGATATTGAAAATAAACATGAAAATATAGCAAAATTTTGAACTGATGAGCTTTCAGCAATTAATTTCACTATACATCAAATATTCAATTAATTTATTAGCTCTTTCTAAAGTTGTTCAAGACGAATATAGTTTCACTACAAACAAGAGTTTGGACTGTCCCCTTCCTTAACTGTAAATAAAAATCAAAAGCCTACTGTGTCAATGGCGCTTAACTGAAAACGAATTATATTACAAATATTTTCTTTTCCAATTCTTACAGCATTGAAAATAAAAATAATATTACAGTGAAATAAATTCTTGGACTAATGGATCTTTCCACAATTAATATCATTATACATCAAATATTGAATTTGATGTTGTTTATACTTTCCAAGACTGTTCAAGACACAGTTTTGAACAAAGCGCCAATGACGCAGTAGGCAAAGTAGCAAAGCAAAATAATTTTTTTTCGTTTTAAGCTTGATTTTTATATTCAATATAAGCATTCCTCGTTTTAAGATCTATTTATTCATTTATATTATTACTTGTTGTATATTTTTTGCTATGATTGTTTATTTAATTTCTGTTCGTTTTGGGTTTTATTTATTTTTTAATAGTAATTTATGGTCGTTTTGAGTTTGAATTTTAACAGGTATTTGTATCTGCTGAGCTTAAGTTTAAAATGGCCTTTACTTTTCTTTGAAAAAGTTATTTTTCGAAAAGTTTTGTCAATGAATTTTTGTTCGTTTTTGATTGCAAAAAGTTTCTAAGTTTTAACAAATTTCTTATTGCAAAATCAAACTTTAAAACAAAATCTAATGTTCATCAAAGTATCAAAACTAGCATCAAACTAATAATATCAAAGTGAAAAAATGGGTTTGTGTCAACCTCGGAGTTTTTATTATCTGATGATTAAACTATTTTTAACATAAGAACCATATACGGCCCCAGGACATAGCTTACAAGGCCTACCCCCCGGGGCCCTGGGGGGTGTGTCGACCCGGATTTTTTTTTTTATCTGACCCTTGAACTATTTTAAAAAATAGCTGTCTCAAAATTTGTATCGGACGGGTTTGGGGGAAAAGGGCGTGAGGGGGGGGCCTCCGATCTCTTTTGACTTTTAAAAATTGAACCAGAACTTTCAATTTTCATTCAAATCAGCCGTCTCTGAAGTTTATACGAGCATCCCTTCCATAAAAACCATATTTGCTCCCAGAGCATTGCTTGCAACGCCTGCCTCCAGGCCCTTGGTGGTTGTGTCGACATTGGAGTTCTTTCCGTCTGACCTTTGAACGATTTTAAACAAAATGGCTATCTCAAAATTTTTATCGGATGCATTTGGGGGGAAAGGCGTGGGGGGGGGGATAGTTGTTCTCTGATCTCTTTTGACTTTTAAAAACTGAACTAGAACTTTAAATTTCCAAAAAAATGAGCCCTCTCTGTAGTTTATACGGGAATTCCTTCCACAACAGCAGTACATGCCCCCCAGGCATAACTTACAACGCCTACCCTGGACTCTGAAGGATTGTATCGACCCCGGAGATTTCGTTATATGATCTTTGAACCATTTTGAAAAAATTGGTGTCTCAAAGTTCTTATCGGATGGGTTTGAGAAAAATAGGACATGGAGAGGGGGGACTAGTTGCCCTCCGATCTCTTTTGATTCTTAAAAAGTGAACGAGAACTTTCAGTTTCCAATCATATGAGCCCTCTCTGAAGTTTACACGAGCATCCATTCCATAAGAACTATATATGCACCCAGGGCATTACCTACTACGCCTGCCTCTGGGCCCTGGGGGTTGTTTCGACACTGGAGTTCTTTTCTTGATCTATGAACTATTTAAAAAAAATGGCTATCTCAAAGTTTTTATCGGATGGGTTTGAGGAAAAAAGGGCATGGGAGGCCTAGTTGCCCTCCGCTGTTTTTTGACTATTTAAAAGTGAACTAGAAATTTGAATTTCCAATCAAATGAGCCCTCTTCAAAGTTTATATGAGCATACCTTCCATAAGAACCATATATACCCCCAGAGGAATACCTACAACGCCTACCCCGGGTCCCCGGGGGAAAAAAGGGTATGGGGGCTTAGTTGCCCTCCGATATTTTTTGACTATCTAAAAGTGAACTAGAACTTTCAATTGCCAATCAAATGAGCCTTCTTCAAAGTTTATACGAGCATATCTTGCATAAGAACCATATATGCCCCCAGAGCAATACTTTCAACGCCTGCCCCGGGCTCCCGGGCGGTTGCGTCGACACAGGAATTTTTCTTATCTGACCGTTGAACTATTTTTAACGAAATGGCCATACGTGGAAGAGTTTTTGTTATATCATTGAACAATTTATCATTTTATTAGATAGATACTATTTATTTATTTTAAACAAAGTGGTTACCTCAAATTTTTTATCAGATGTATTTGGGGAAAAGGGCCTTTGGGGGGCCTAGTTGCCCTTCGATCACTTTTGACTCTTAAAAATGGCACTGGAACTCTCGATTTTTCAATCGAATTAGCCCCCTTTGAAGTTTAAACGACGACCCCTTCTATATGAAGGGCCTCTGGGAAAAAATAAATGGAGTTTGGGGGGAGGCTAGCTGCCCTCCGATCCTTTTGACGCTTAAAAATTGACTAACAACTTTTAATTTCCAATCAAATGAGCCCTCTATGATATTTATCCGAGAAAACCATTCCACAAGAACCATATATGCCCCCAGGTCATAATTTACAACGCCTACCCCCGGGCCCTGGGGGGCTGTGTCGACACCGGAGTTTTTGTTATCTGAACTTTGAACATTTTTTAACAAAATGTCTATCTCAAAATGTTTTATCTGATGAATTAGGACATGGAGGGGAGGGGGGGCTAGTTGCCCTTGGAACTATTTTAAACAAAATGGCTATCTCAAAATCTTTATCGGATGCATTCGAGGGAAAAAGGCGTGGAGGGGATAGTTGCCCTCTGATCTCTTTTGACTCTTAAAAACTGAACTAGAACTTTAAATTTAGAATCAAATGAGCCCTCTTTGCAGTTTATACGAGAATTCCTTCCACAACAGCTGTATATACCCCCCAGGCATAACTTACAACGCCTACCCTAGACCCTGAAGGATTGTGGCGACCCCTGGGGATTTCGTTACATGATCTTTGAACCATTTTGAAAAAATTGGCCTCTCAAAGTTCTTATTGGATGGGTTTGAGGAAAAAAGGGCATAGAGAGGGGGAACTAGTTGCCCTCCGATCTCTTTTGATTCTTAAAAAGTGAACGAGAACTTTCAATTTCCAATCATATGAGCCCTCTCCGAAGTTTACACGAGCATTCCTTCCATAAGAGCTATATATACCCCCAGAGCATTAATTACAACGCCTGCCTCTAGGCCCTGGGGAGCGGTGTCGACCCCTGAGTTTTCATTATATGATCTTTGAACTACTTTAATAAAAATGGCTATCCCAAAGTTCTTATCGGATGGGTTTGAGGAAAAAAGGGCATGGGGGGTCTAGTTGCCCTCCGATATTTTTTGACTATTTAAAAGTGAACTAGAAGTTTCAACTTCCAATCAAGTGAGCCCTCTTGAAAGTTTATAAGAGCATACCTTCCATAAGAAGCATATATGCCCCAGAGCAATACTTACAACGCCTGCCCCGGGCCCCCTTTGGGAAAAAGGGCATGGGGTTCTAGTTGCCCTGCGATATTTTAACTATTTAAAAGTGAACTAGAACTTTCAATTTCCAATCAAATGAGCCCTCTTCAAAGTTTATACGAGTATACCTTCCATAAGAACCATATATGCCCCCAGAGCAATACTTACAACGCCTGCCCCGGGCCCCCGGGGGGTTGCGTCAACACAAGAATTTTTCTTATCTGACCGTTGAACTATTTTAACGAAATGGCCATACGTGGAGGAGTTTTTGTTATATCATTGAACTATTTATCATTTTATTAGATATACACTATTTATCTATTTTTAACAAAGTGGTTACCTCAAATTTTTTATCACATGTATTTGGGGAAAAAGGGCCTTTAGGGGGCCTAGTTGCCCTTCGATCACTATTGACTCTTGAAAAGGGCACTAAGACTCTTGATTTCAATCGAATGAGCCCCCTTTGAAGTTTAAAAGACGACCCCTTCTATATGAAGTGCCTCTGGGAAAAAAATGGAGTGCAGGGGGAGGCTAGCTGCCCTCCGATCCCTTTTGACGCTTAAAAAGATACTTACAACTTTTAATTTCCAATCAAATGAGCCCTCTATAAAGTTTATACGAGCAAACCCTTCCATAAGAACCATATATGCCCTCAGGTCATAACTTACAACACCTACCCCCCGGGCCCTGGGGGCTGTGTCGACACCGGAGTTTTTGTTATCTGAACTTTCAACTATTTTTAACAAAAATATCTATCTCAAAATTTTTATCTAATGACGTAGGGTATGGAGGGGGGCTAGTTGCCCTCGGATCTCTTTTGACTCTTAAAAATTTAACTAAAAATTCCAGTTTTAAACCGAATGAGTCTTCTCCGTGGTTTATACGAGCATCCCTTTCATAAGAACCATACATGCCTTTGGGGCATAATTTAAAACGCCTTCCCCTGGGCCCTGGGAGGTTGTATTGACAATGGAGTTCTTCTTATCCGACCTTTGAACTATTTTAACAAAATATCTATCTCAAAATTTTCATCAGATGGGTTTGGAAAAATAAGGGGTTACTATTTTTCACAAAATGTTTATCTCAAAATTTTCATAAGATGGGCTTGGAAAAATAAGGCGTGGGGGAGGGGGGGGCTATTTGCCCTCGGATCTCTTTTGACTATTAAAAGTGAGCTCGAACTTTCAGTGTGAGGCCTCTCTGAAGTTTATACGAGCATCCCTTACATAAGAACCACATATACCCCAGGGCATAACTGACAACACCTTCCCCCAGGCCCTGAGGGATTGTTTTGACACCTGAGTTTTTGTTATCTGATTTATGAAATTTTTTTAACTTAATGGCTATCTCAAAATTTTTATCGGAAGCATTTGGGGGAAAAGGGTCATGGGAGAGGGGACTAGTTGCCCTCCCATTCCTTTTGACTCTCAAAAACTGAACTAGAACTTTCAGTTTCCAATCAAATGAGCCATCTCTGAAGCTTTTACGAGCATCCCTTCCATAAGCACAATATATTCCACCAGGGTATAACTTACAACACCTGCCCTCGGGCCCTGGAGGGCTGTGTCGAACCCAAAGCTTTCTTTGTATTTTCTATATATTATATTTTCTTAAGTTCTTATTGGATGGGTTTGAGGAAAAAAGTGCTAGGTGCCCTCCAATCTCTTTTGACTCTTAGGAAGTGAACTAGAACTTTCAATTTCCAATCAAATGGGCCCTCTTTAAAGTTTATACGAGCATCCATTCCATAAGAACCATATATGCCCCCATGGCATAACTTATAACGCCTGCCCCTGGGCCCTGGGGAGGGGGTTGTTTCGACACCGGAGTTTTTGCTATATGATCTTTCAACTATTTTTAACAAAATAGCTATCTCAAAATTTTTATCGGATGCATTTGCAAAAAAAAGGTTGGGGGGGGGCTGGTTACCCTTCGATATCTTTTGACGCTACTAAGTCAGCTACAATTTTCCATTTCCAATCAAATGAGCCCTCTCTGAAGTTTATACGAGCATTCTTTTCATAAGAAGCATATATGCCTCCAGGGAATAACTTATAACCTTTGCCCTGAAGACTGTAGGGGAAGTGTCCTGCTCAAAGATATAATTTCTAGAACTTTCAACTATGTTCAACAAAATGGCCATCTCAATGGATGTGTTTGGGGACATGGTGGGCGTGGAAGGGGTGTTAGTTGCCTTCTAATCACTTTCGATTATTAAAAAGGGCACTAGCCATTTAAATTTCCAATCGAACAAGCCCTTTTTGAAACTTCGAAAAGGGCTTATTCGATTGGAAATTGGAGTGGCTTGCTCGTTTTTTAATAGTTGAAAGTGATTGGAAGGTAACTAATACCACTTCCACGCCCACCATTTCCCCGAAAATACCCAATTAAAATTTTGAGATAGCCATTTTGTTCAGCGTAGTTGATTTCCAGATAGATATTATATTTTTGAGGAGGACACTCCCCCACAGCCCCCAGGGCAAGGGTTGTATGTTATGCCCTGGGGGCATATGTTTCTTATAGAAAGCGTGTTTGTAGAAACTTCAAAAAAGGCTCGTTTGAATTGGAAATTCGAAGGGCTAGTGCCCTTTTTAATAGGCGAAAGGGATTGGAGGGCAACTAACCCCCCTCTCACGCCCATCTTTTCCCCAAAGACATCCAATCAAAATTTTGAGAAAGCAATTTTGTTAAACGTAATTGAAGGTTCTGGCAATTAGGACTTTGAGAATGACAACTCCCCCCACAACCCTCAGGGCAAGGGTTGTAAGTGGTGCTTTGGGGGCATATAAGGTTTTTTTTATAGAAAGCGATATCGTAGAAACTTGCAAAACGGCTCAATCGACTAGATATTGAAAGGGCTAGAGTCCTTTTTAATAGTCGAAAGTGATTGGGAGGCAACTAACACCCCTTCCACGCGCACCATTTATTCAAACACATCCAATCAAAATTTTGATGTAGGCATTTTGTTCATGGTAGTTGAAAAGTACGGAAATTATACCTAAAAGGATGACACTCCCCCACAGCCCTCAGGGCCTGGGTTGTAAGCTATGCCCTGGGGGCATATAAGGTATTTGTTGAAAGCTTTGTCATAAAAACTTGAAAAAGGGCTCATTTGATTGGATATTCAAAGTGCTAGTGCACTTTTTAATAGTCGAAAGTGATTTGAGAGCGACAAAACCCCCTCTCACGCCCAACTTTTCCCCAAACACATCCAATCAGAATTTTTAGATAGCCATTTTGTTCAACGTAGTTAACAGTTTTAGAAATTAGGTGTTTGAGGATGATAATCCTCAAACACCTCAAACAAGGCCGTCGGGGCAACCCTTGCCCCGACGGCCCTCAGAGCCGTCGGGGCAAGGGTTGTAAGTTATGCCCTGGGGGCATAAGGTTTTTATAGATAGTGATGTTGTAGAAACTTGAAAAAGGGCTCATTCGATTAGAAATTAGAAAAGCTAATGCCCTTTTTAATAGTCGAAAGAAATTGGAAGATAACTAACACCCCTCTCAAACCCATCATTTCCCCAAACACATCCAATCAAAATTTTGAGAAAGCCATTTTGTTCGACGCAGTTAAAAAGTCTGGAAATTATGTTTTTGAGAATGACACTCCCACCACAGTTCCCAGGGCAAGGGTTTTAAGTTATGCCCTGGGGCATATAAGGTTTTTATAGATAGTGATGGTGTAAAAACTTCAAAAAGGGCTCATTCAATTGAAAATTAGTATATCTTGTGCCCGTTTTCATAGTCGAAAGTTATTGGAAGATAACTAACACCCCTCTCGCGCCGATCAGTTCCCCAAACACATTCAATCAAACGTTCGGGATAGCGATTTTCTTCAACGTTGTTGAAAGTTCCGGAAATTTGGTCTTTTAGGATGACAACCCCCCCCCAGCCCTCATGGCAAGGGGTGTAAGTTATGCCCTGGGGGCATATAAGGTATTTTATAGAAAGGGTTGTCGTCGAAACTCAAAAAGGGCACATTCGATTGGAAATTAGAAGGGCTAGTGCCCTTTTTAATAGTTAAAAGTGATTGAAAGGCTTGACATTTTTATAGTAAAGATCGATGTGGGTTCAATGTATTTTTTTTAGACCAGAGTACTTTGTGTCCAAGAAGTGGTCGTACAAACTTTGAAAAAAGTTCATTTTATCAGAAATTGAGAGGACTAATACCCTATTTAATATTCGAAAATGATTTCAGAACAAACAATCTTCCTCCCACGCCCACCCTCCCATTTGCCCATTATGTTTAAAAACTAAATGTTGTTTTAAGATTAAATCAAATTGCACTGTTTTAATGCTAATTCCCAATAAGTCATCTCAGCAGTATCCCAAGAACGACTGAGGGTATTATGTTCAAAATTTCGGGGCTACTTCTGCTCTTAAAATTCAACCAAACCAAAATAGCGTAAGTGTATCCTAGCTACGAAAGAAAGTAAACAGATTTTTTTTTTGCGAATGGTGACAAGTTTTCTATTTCAGGTCAACTAGAGGAGGTATGAAACTAAATTAAACACTACAATTTGTGACCAGATTTTTAAAAGGGTGTATGTTGTTAAAAATTGCTGAAAATTTTTCTCGAACATACAAAAAGCAGGCAAAACTAAAAAAACGAAAAGATTTAAAGAATTATTTTCTTTTTCCCTGAAAAGACGGTATCCATAAAAAACAAACAAAAATTAACTAAAAATAACTTTTTCCACAAAATGGATTTTTAAAATAAAAGTAAAGAACTCCATAAAACCAAACATTAGCAAAAATAAAATCAAATAATCTACCAAGCGTGAAACTACCACAAATCAGCATCGATAAATAAATGAAACCCAAAACGGACAGATATTACAATAAATAACCTAGTCAAACTCAAAACGAGCAGAAATTAACATGAGTAGGGCTCAAAACCCCTTATGTCTTCCCAAGGCCAGAACATAATTTGCACTTTACTAAAAAAAAAATGCAAATGAATGTGCATTGTCAGTTGAATATACATATACTGATATTTATTGATCAAAATGTTGACATTATTTGACTTATTAAAGTTATAAAAGAAAAACATTTATATTTTTTTAAGTAAAGTGCAAATTATATTCTGGCCTTGAGAAGGCATAGGGGGTTTTGAGCCCAACTCATGGTAATTTCTGTTCGTTTTGAGTTTGACTCGGTTATTTATTGTAATTTCTGTTCGTTCTGGGTTTCAGTTTTGCTCATTTTTGGTTTAATGGAGTTCTTTACTTTTCTTTGAAAAACTGATTTTGTTGAAAAAGTTTTTTTTAATCAATAAATAATAAAAAATTGGAGCCGTGCCTCTGAAACATCACTGAGAAGTAGATGCGGTCTTTCTCGCAAGTTTACTGGATTCTAAACAAGTACCCAAACCTGAGACATTCCTTATAAAAAGAAATTGATCCTAGGGCTTATCCTGCTTTCAACCTTAAAAAATACCCTTGATCAACCAATCAGGTTTTTAAACTTCATTTCTGGGTCGAAAAAATTTTCAGTTAACTTTAGTTTGACTTCTTCATGAACGTTTCTGGAATATTTTGGGACATTCGAGGTTGGCAAAATTAGCTAAAATTATCTGACATGTTCACTTGATAGCTCCACTGTCTTATCATATTTTTTTTTCGTACCAATGGAAAAATAGACCACACACCATAAATTTTTGTGCGTGTTACGCTTTCCACTTACTGCATTCCCATCAATCTAGCCTCGAATGGTGCTCACTCTAAAATACAAAATCACCTTTCCTGTTCTTTCCTACATTTTTCTTTCTCGAGTATAATTCAAGAGGCTTATCTTAAGGACAGTATTAAATCGACCGCTTTTTTTCAAAATTTGGCGCGAACAATGAACGGTGAAAAAAAATCCCTGGATGTTACAGAAAATGTGCTGAATTCATTTTGCAAAGTTGTGACGAATTTTTTTTTATAAATATAAGTTGTACAGATAAACAAATTAGAGGAAAATATGCTAAATCCTTTTTCACCGAATCTAGTTTTACTGAATCTACAATCTTGCTGAATTTAGTACAACTTTACCACCCATTGCTACACAAGACCTTGGTAGACTTTTGGTTTTTTTTTAGAATAAAGCCAATCAGTCCAAAGCAATAAAGCCCATTCTAAAATATAATTTGACGTCGAAAAAGTACTATCTAAAAAAAATTTATTTGAAAAATAAATCAAAAGAAATGCAAAAGGGACATTGAAACAACCGGAGATAATTCCGTAGATGAGAGGGGGGCTGCTCCATACTTAACCTTCCGATTTTCACGCCAAAGTTTTATAGCTCTATGCTTAAAGCATGTTGTAGTGCAACAAATGTGGTTAATCAGTAATTGCAAGAGCTTTATTTTACCGATTGCAACATTTGACCTGAGAATGCCAACATCATAATTAAACAATCATTTGTCTAAAACAAGAAAAATGTAAAATTGTGCGTTTTTGTGGATAGTGGGTTGAAACCTCTGCAGTGGAGTTATGCGAATTCATATGCTGAATTCTTAGGCATAATTTTCATCGGGTCCACCTATGTTTTTGGGGTATTTTGCTCTTTTCCAAAAATCAGGTTAAATTTCTCAGATTCATAACTTTTGATAGGTAGCTTTAAAGTTAATGAATTTTAAATAATTAGAATTACCATTAGAGGCTAATCCATTTGATCGGTGTATAATTTATTTAAAACCCTGATTCTAGATTGTTGGCTGGTATTAGCACAGGTCTCTCTTTGCTTACAGCTTGTTATCCGGAACTGTTAGATAAGCAAAAAAAGGGAGAAGAGTGACTTCAAATATATATAAATGAGATCCTAATGACGACAGGAGGAATAAAATGTTGTATTTATTTTAAATTCCAGATTTTAATTAACTGACAGTTCAACTTATCTACCAGATTCTGGCTCAGAAGCTCTGAGAACAGATCAGGGGTGTTAATTCACAAGAATTAAGGGATGGGAGCAAGTGCATTTTTCAAATATCTACAGGGCGCAAATTGTTTTTTTTGTTTTTTTTTTTACGATAATACCAAAAAGAGATTTTTTCAATGAAAATACCCCCAAACAAGGTATTTTTCAAAATCCAGGAGAAAATAAAAAAAATATCTAGGAAGGACACAGCCCCCCCCCCTCCCAACTGACACCACTAGAACAGACGACCTTTGATTAAACTAATAATTTCTCCTTTAAGATTGTAAATAGCCGTCGCCGTCACAATGGTCTAATGACAGTAACAAATTGCTGCAACCATTTGGCATTTTTATTATCTCTTTTTGTTTTGTTGACAAATAATAAGTGGTCTTCAAAGATTATGCAATAAATAAATAAATAAATAGCATGTCAAATACATATTATGGTTATCATATTTTAATTTTGACAGAACTTCGGAAGGATTTTTTCTAATCAAGGTTTTTCTATCGATCGAATCTTCTTAAAGCGTCAGCATATATATGGTTCTAACTCTGTCAGAAGGGCCATTTTATGTCAGATTTTGCAGTGGAAAACCCCTGTGATTCATTTCGTGATTGATTAAATTGTTTTAATTGATTAATTTATGTCTTTATTTTGATTACGATTTTTCAAAAAATTATTTTATCTCATTTGAATAACTTAAATCTGTTTTCATTTGAATCTTCTACATGCATCCACAAAAAGTATAGCAATGACTCCCTCAGAAAGGCTGTTCCACATCATATTTGTCGACGGAAAAGGCCTATGATTTATTTTTAAATTAATTTGTTTGATTTTGAATTAATAATTCAGTTTCTTTATCTTTAAGATTTTTAAAAATAAATTTCTAACTAACTTGAATTTGTTTTTATATGAAGCAATAACTCAGAAAGGCTTTTCCACAAGTTGACAAAAATGAGCAGGAAGACGTTGCTGTAGTCCCTTATTCTGGCACGTGCTTGACGACAGATCTAGTGTGCTCTCCTTTGTATTCTTTTTATTAAGCTGGAAAAGGAAAGGTGTGTTATGCCTGGGGCAGATTCAGGATTTTTCATACGGAGGGGGGGGGCAAAATAGGTTGATCCGATAAACTTGCGTCAGGGGCAAGTTTATTTAACGCAAAATTGCGTTAATTAAGTAAATTACACTACTTTAGACTACGTTTGGGGGGGCGCCCCCTGGATCCGCCACTGTGTTATGCAGCCTATTTATCAGATTATATACATTGGTAGCGTTACCTCCCATTCAACTGAGGGTCGGTCTTTTTTTTTGCTGAGCGTCTTTAAGGATACAGGCTACGTCTATATCCTGATAAATATGAATAAATACTCCAAAAGATATGTTTTATTTGTTCATCAATAATTAGAGCTTCATTATTACAGGTTACCAAATATATTTGGAAGTGATATGGTTGAAAGACTTAAAGAAACTGAAATGACTGCGGTTGGTGTTTTTTCTTACTGTCAGCCCTCCACCCCCCTTTAGCATATTTTCTTCCTAAATAGCAGGGGGACTCCAGTTTTATTTTTAATTCATGATTCTCAAGGTAAAAAAAATTAAACCCCATCACATAAAAAAATTCATACAAAACTTCTGGAAGAAATATTCCCAGTACTTTCTGCTCAGTTCCAATTTTCCTCAGTTCACTGGTTAATGATTGCTTCTGTCAATGATAATTCCCTAAAATTTTTGAGCTGAAAAGGTAGCTCAATATTGAAAAGTGGTGTTAATAATAAATTTAACAACTAAAGGCATATAGCCAGTTATGGCCAAATTTGCAGGGAAATGCTTCTGTGTTAGGATTTGTAAACTTTTAGAAAATAATTTAACAAGCGATATTCAATTGGGTCTTAGGAAGATAAGGACGACGGAGCAAGCCTGAGGCTATCTAACCATTATCACATATATAGATTGAACAATGACTGTAAAGCAGAAGCGCATCCAGGATTTTTGTTCGGGGGGGGGGGGGGAGAGGTTACTAATTTTTTATAGGGGGGGGTACATAAAAAAACTCAAAAAACACATACAAAATTTGTTTATGTCCATTTTTGTTACGTTTTTACGAGTCAGACATACATTTCAGGGGGGGGGGGGTGCAAACCGGGTAACCCCCCCCCCTGGATACGGCCTTGCTCTAAAGTATACACAACAGTTCTCGATTTTAATTCTAGATTTTGCTAGATCTAATATGTCTTGATTTTATCAAGGTTGGTGTTACAGTCAATGTTAGTAATTTTCTATATCATCAATATATCTGACTACATCAATATATCTGTCTCAAAATTTCTAGACTTTATTAGGCCTGCTGATGTAATTAGATATTATCTTCTTCTATCTAAACGTATCATATAATGAATTCTGTGTTAGGATTTGTAAACTTTCAGAAAAATGTAAAGGTGCACGATTATATATCACAAGCTGGTAATATATTGTTTTCCGGTAATATATATTACTGTAATAATGTATATTATTATAATATATACAGATTTAAACTTTAGTTTTTTAGGTTGAAGGAGAAAGAAAGGGTACCTAGGTTAGGTTCCATATTTAATATATGCTATGCTTTACCCCCCACCCCTAATGTGCAAATATATAGCCCAAATTTGTTTATAAAATATTTTATTTTCGTCCTATTTTGTTTTATTTCATTAGAATTAAGCAAACTTCACTTATCGCGTTTTTATTGAATACTGTACAAGTACCCAGGTTTTAGCAGCGCAAGGGGTCAATTCTTAGTTATTTAATTTCTTGTTGTTTGGAAATGATCTACATCCATCATGCCCAGGCAGCAGTTTCCACATCGTCGACAGAGCAAAAACTTTACGAACGGGATAATGTAAAGATTCTGCAGAGCCATTGATGCCACACAGTGCTTCAGATTGATGTTTCAGCTGTTGGGTTGTTTTTACAGGAACAGGCAGGAGGCTTATAGCCCATAGGCGTTCTTGACTCTTTCTCACAACTCTACGTTTTAAACAATAAAAAAAATTAGTGTAAATAGCGGGGCGTTGAGGAGGGGAAAGTCCCTTTCATATACGGAACAATTTCTGTTCGTTTTAAGTTTTAATGTCGCTCCTTACTTTCAGTTAAAAAAAACTTTTTTTTTATTGATTTCTGAAAGTTTTTGAATTAATTGAGGTTTTGATGATTTGTTCACCATACATGAATAATTAAATAATTAAAGCCAAATTTACATATTAATTTTACTGCTTTAACTAATAATAACCTTATAATAACCAAAGTTTGATTTTTGTTCTAGTTATTTAAGAATGACTCCTGAATCACAAAGGCTGTTTAATTAGAATAATAGCCTCTTTTAAAAGTTAAAAAAACAGTAGCGTCAGAGCGAGCTATTGAGGAGAAGCAACCCCCCCCATATACGTAATATTTTCTGCTCGTTTTAAGTTGTAATGTTGCTCCTTACTTACAGTTGAAAAAACTGTTTTTACTTAATTTCTGATCGTTTATTAAATAATACTCGGAAATCCGGCGCCCCCTTCATGGAAAATTATCTTCCCCCATGAAAATTTCATACATGGAAAGATCCTCCCATGTAACCTTCTCCCCCCGACCCCTTCCACCAGAAAAAATTCCCCTGAAAATGTCTGTATACTTCCCAATAACCAATGCTATATGTGAACAATGGGCGAAGTTCACATCTTGCAGCCCTTACCCTGGTGACTCTAGGGAATTTAGTCATCCTGAAAGACATAGTTATTAGATTTTTTGATTATGCAGAAGAAAATGGCTATATCAAAATTTTGATCGTGTAACTTTGGGAAAAATTGAGCATGGGAGGGGGCGTAGTTGCCCTCTAATTTCTTTGTCACTGAAACGGACACTAGAACGTTTAATTTCCGCTCGAATGAGCCATCTCGCAATATTCTAGGACCACTGGGTCAATGCGATTACTCCTGGGAAGAAAAAACAAACAAAAAAACACGCATTCGTGATCTTTCTTCTGGCAAAAAAATACGAAATTCCACAATTTTGCAGATAGGTTCTTTACAATATGGTTCTCTGATACGCTGAATTTGATGGTGTGATTCACTATGATTCTACGACTTTTAAGGGGTGTTTGACCCTTTTTTCGAAAATAAAACAAATATTGTCAGGCTCGTATCTTCTGAAGGGTAAGACTAAATTTGATCAAACATATATTTGAAATCAGCATAAAAATCCCATTCTTTTGATGTATCTATTGGTATCAAAAATTTTCAGTTTCGGTTACAATTGAGCCGGGTCACTCCTTACTTACAGTTCGTTACCATGAACTGTTTGAAAAAAAAAACGCTCTACGTCTAGAAGTCTTATTCTTTGCATTCGTTCATACTGGAAAAAAACCTGTATGCTGAATGTTTTTAAACTTCACAGCATGTTTTCCCGGAGAGTAAAAAAAGTTTACCTGATAAGCTTAAGGTTGCTGTAACTACTACATGAGCAGAATCAAGGAAGCCAAGGAAGAAAAACTGACAGAGAAGAAAAAGATAAATTAAAAGGGCGTTTTTGGATCTTATAGAACATTATATGGCCACTTTAAAAAAATACAAAAGGGAGTGTGAAGGGAGGTGAGAGACTTTTACAAGAATATAACAGTTTGGTTGCTACCAGTAGCTACTAGGTGGAGTATCCTGTGAAAGTGTACTGTCAATGAGTAGAGAAAATAAATTTACAAATTTACACTGTGATTTGAGAAAGACTGATGAAAACATTAATGTTTGCGGTCAACATTGATCGCGCCGGCGGCGCGCCGCCACCGGTAAGATGTTTTTTTTTAAAGTATTCTTGTGAAAGTCTCACATCTCCCTTCACACTCCCTATTGTATTTTTTTAAAGTAGCCCTATAATGTTCTATAAGATCCGTCTCTGCTTTAAATAAAAAAAAAATAATTAACTTTTTGACATCCCTGCTTTCAATATAAAATTCAAGATATTATCATTTAAATATAATACTTCCCTAACCCCCCCCCTTATGGATACCACCTTGATAGGATACCGTCTCTGCTTTAAATTAAAAAAAATTAACTTTTTTGGCATGCCTGCTTTAAAAAATAAATAAATTTGAGATATTATCGTTTAAATATATTACCTCCCTAACCCCCCCCCCCTCTCTGGATACCACCTTGATAAAATGCCGTCTCTACTTTAAATTAAAAAAAAATAACTTTTTGGCATCCCTGCTTTCAATAAAAAAAAATCAAGGTACTATCACTTAAATATAATAACTCCCTATGCCCCCCTCCGGATACCATCTTGATAGGATACTGTCTCTGCTTAACTTATTGGCATCCCTGCTTTAAAAAAAACGAGGAATTAAGATTTAAATATGATAGCTCCCTACCCCCCCTCCCTCTGGATACCACCATGATAGGATACCGTCTCTGCTTTAAATTAAAAAAAAAGTAATTAACTTTTTGGCATCCCTGCTTTCAATAAAAAAAAACTCGAGATATTATCATTTAAATGTAATACCTCCCTACCCCCCCCCCCTTCTGGATACCACCTTGCTAGGATACGTTCTCAGCTTTACATTAATATAATAATTTACTTAACAATTAACTAGGACACTATATGGTTCAAACAAACACGCAAAATACCGTTAAACAGCTTATTAACCTTTAATTCCCCAACCTTGTACATAGCTTAGTTTGTAGCTAAATTTTGTCTCATTAGAAGGTTTTTTTTTTGGGGGGGGGGGAATTTCACAAAGAAGATTGTATTTTCTTTAACCTATCAGGCGTTAAAAAATTGGGTATTAAGAATTAAGAAATCGTTATCCAATAACAGCAAAAGAAAACAAAATTCTGCAAAATTACGATTCAGCTGTAGAAGCAATCTGTCGACTATCAATTTCAAAATCGAACTGAAGCTGTATAGTAGTGAATGCGTTCTATTCAACTTAAAAGTAAGTTCTTGACTACAAATGATGTAAAAATAGTAATTGGCAAACAGCATTCCAAATGATTTAATCTCATTTCATAAAGACGATACTTTTTTTGTCAACATATGAAGAACTGTGTATATTGCAATTGTATCCGTCTGGTTTTTATGCAAAGTAACAAAAGAGACGAAAATTAACGAAAAAGAGAGTAGTGAAGAATTATGGTATGCAAATTAACATTTGGCAGGGAAAGTCACTGGTGATAAATCGCTAGGGGTGGCACCGTGATTGGGTGATTTTTGGGGATTGGAGGAACCAAATTTTTTTTCGGGGTGACGCATATATTTTCTGGCAAATCCCCAAAAATTTGGGGATAGTGCAAGCCCTGCTTGATTTCTAATCAGGAAAATCGAAATACTAAACCACACCAGAAAGAAAAGCTCCGCCGTTGACGCAATAAAGATTTGCCGCAAAATATATTCAAAGTCAGCCGAACGCCACTACCTCTGCCGGAGCACCTGAGGCGCGCCGGTGCCGTAGCGACACTTCAGCGGCGGTCAACCAGGTCTCTCGTTGGCGGCGTTCGGCCGATCCGCCGGCGCGGCGCCGGGTTCTACTCCTAGACTAACAGATCGAAATGGCATCCCAAGGGTCAGAGGCAATCCTTCTTTCATATCATCTCAAAAAAATCAAACACCTCAATTGTTTCCCCATTCCACGAGCTCATCTTGGACAAAATTAATATAAGAAAATATTATTTTTCATTCTTAGACAGACACACGAAGCAGTTGTCACCTGGCTATTGCTTCTGACTAGCCTATGTACAGTTTTTAGCACAGAAAATAGATTTGATTCTATTGTTTTGTAGCACACTGAGCGAGGGATGTAAAGAATTGGCCACATATTTAGGGATAGACCGCGTCTAGTTCGAGGAAATGTGCACCTTATTCACTAGTCAAAACAGTCTATTACATGTCTTAAATTTAATATATGAGGGTTTACTTTCAATGGGGTTAATACATCCTTTCAAATTTACTAATAGCAAATTTATACTTTGGGGCTTAGTTGAAACATAAATGCGGCATCATGATTTGATGTAAGCATTGTTGGGCGGAACTTACATCAATCAAGGACAAGTTATTGGTTAAAACGAATCGGAAGCTAATACACTGACCAGACATAGTTCAAATGGGTATCAGCATACCATGCATACATTTTAGTAACTTATTTTGGCATTTTAAAATGTATTAACATTTACATAAATTTCAGTAAAATACTACATTAGTATTTTAGCGTTAGTTTATTACACAGGTTCATACACCCTGTGTGAATGTTTCAATTATTATAGTTTTTGAGATTCTATTATTGTTTTCTATTGTTCTATTATTGTTTTCTATTGTTCTATTATTGTTTTCTATTGTTCTATTATTGTTTTCTAGTTTAGATTCTATTATTGTTTCTTTGCTAGATTTTTTTCTTTATACAAAATATCAGGACACAGGCCTACTGGAAAAGTTTCTTAAGACAGCGAATAAATCATATGAATGTCTTCAAAAGATCTCTCAATATCGTGTTATATTTTGTAGGATGGAAAAGCAGTGTCGTCTATGTCATTATTTACTTTTTTCTGTCGTTTTTTCATTGTTCAGACACTGTACAGTACAGCCAAAAATGTTCTCCTATCTCCCCTTTAAAAAAAAGTTTCAAAAAGTTCAAACAAATTTAAATTCAGTACTGACCCTAATTAATTTCAGAATTTAGCTGAATTTGACTGCGAATATGTCTTCCGTCAGCTCACAGTGAATGAATGTCGAGGGATTTATCATCAGTCACTTGTCAATGGATGGCGAAATTTGCTTATTATACAAAAAGACAACTAAGAAATTCAATAACAAAAAAATTAGACGATGAAGCAAATAATTTATTGCAAATCAATATATATTAACTATACGTGGCAAAAAAGGACATAACCAAATAATGAGGTTCCTCAAAAAAACAGATTAGAACACAAAAAGACACTCCTTTTTCCACGAAAAACATTTCCGGGTATCAAATTCAAAAAGTGTTTTGCACAACCCAATATATTTCACAAGGGATATTATAAGATCTATAACGAGTTATACTCTTCGAAATAAATTAAATAAACAAAAGGAAAAAACTACATTTCAAGGACTACATGACTAGATAAATAACTGGGAACAGGACCAAATATGCTAAAATACAGTTCAAGGTTCCATAGCAAACAGTAGCTTCGGGAGGAGAGGTGAGGCTAAGAAACCCTTTAAAATTGAAAATCAAAATCGAGATCCTCCCCATGGCAATTAATCCTACTTTATAAACACACCATAGGGTTTGGTATAACATTAGAATATCTTCAATACAAGCTTACAAGAAAACAATCTGTCTTCAGGGCGGATACAGAATTAATGCATATGATGCATCAATAAAACTTGGGCTTTCACCACTCCCCTCCCCCCATCCATGTAATTAATAGAACTTTGATCCTTCTGTGGGTGACATGTGCCCCTAAAACCACCCCTTGAATTCGCCTCTGTCTGTCTTGGTAAATACTTTTGTTTAAGCTTCATTTAATACCTATGGGTTAAATGTTGTTCAGGTATCCACATTTAAACGGTGCCTTTCCTCCTAAAATAAAAAATCAAGCCAATTCTAATTTAAAACATTAGTTTTCCTTGTAAATTGCTGAAGCATTTTGATTCTGTAATGAAAGGCGTTCGAGAGGAAACAGAGCGATGAATAGTCGGAACTTGCATAAAAGCCTCATAAAAGGCAGAAAAGGATGCTTAAGTATCACACAAATGGCTAATTTTAACAGGCAACGCCCCCTTTATTTTAAAATGGGGAGATTAACTTTGAAAACATCCCGATAAGATTATGTAAGTCAATCTAGGGTTAGTAACGGATCAATTCTGCTCTCCAATTTAGTCGAAAATAACCGATCAATTTCGGAATCAGAATTTCAGTATAATCTTAGATTCAATAAATATTTTCAAACCGAAAAATGGCCCTATTGTAATAATTTGAAAGTCCAACATAGCTGTGTTTTAATTAGATCTACTGAAATGGAAGTACTTGCGAAAAGGTTCCCTCCACTGGTTAATTAACTAATTAACCAATTGGGAAACCAATAATCAAAATTATATTACTGGCAAAAATATGTAGCATACCAATAGCTAAAAAGCGCAAGTTGAAGATCGAATTTTCAACACTTTATGAACTTCATTCCATTAATTATCCAAGTGGATTTTAAGGTAACCTGACTTAACTAAATGCCAATCGGTGAAAAACTGCGGGATTTGCATCTTCTAGATTTCACCCCTAAGGCTGTAACCAGGATTTTTGTTTGGGGATGGGGGGGGGTGGTTTGGGAGGGGGTTACAAAAAAAACTTTAAAAAACGCATCGAATATGCATTTTTATTAAGTTTTTTTTGTGTAAAAAAAACAAACATATCAGGTGGGTAGGGAGGATCAGATCCTCTAATCCCCCTAGATATGGCAATGAGCACGTCTTTGATGTATTAACTGGTCAGTCTTGAATTCAACCAAGTCCATAAAACAAATAGCAAAAAGACTTTATAATATGTTTCTTGGTTTTGATTTCAGTGCATAAATTAATACATGTGGACAGGGCAGTACCCAGGATTTTTTTCGAGGGAGGGGGATACAATTATTTTCCGGGGTGGGGGGGGGGTTTACAATTTTTTTTTGAAAAACGCATCAAAATTTGTTTATATTCATTTCTGTTACGTTTTTCTACGAGTCGGACAGACATTTCGGCGGGGGGGGGTCCAACCCCCTAACCCCACCTCTCCCCTAGATACGGCCTTGCATGTGGTGTATAAACCAGAAGATTAAAATTTTCGAAGACTATTTTTTAATCGCTCTTCTACAAAACCTCAAATGCATACCCCAACGAAATCAAGATGTAGCATGAAAACTATTGCCCGTCCTTCCCAGTTCAAGTGAGCGTAAATGTGAATAATAGCTAACAAACCGCGTGCTAAATGGGGCAAATATAGCTTAAAAGACAAGAAAGAAATAAGGGTAAGTTCAAAACAACGCATTAACAGCCCTGCGTTTTAGGCAAAATTTTCAGATAGCAATCTACTAGAAAAACGACTAGATAACAGAATAAAAAGACTAGAAAAAAAGTCGACTTTCCAAATAAGCTCTTTCCCTGTCACCCAATAAATATGCAAAATGACTAGGAGTTTAAGATAAAAACTTGGCAGAGCCCAGGTTATTTTTTTTTTTACTCTTTTTTCGTTAAACTGATTCCATAAACGCTTCCAGATTCGGACTCATTACCAAAATTTTTTTTTTTCCAATCATTTAATATTTTTTATTGTGATCTTCAAATGGCAAAAAATCCATCAACATTTGGCAGAAGCCAATGAATAAACAGGACAGCAGCATTGTGATTTCAATTGAGTTTTAGAAAAAAAGGACTATATTAAGCTTTACACTCTAGGCTGACAGCGCTCATAAAAATTGCGAGATAAAAAGAAATGAGACACAAATGAGAAGACAAGGACGAAACAAAAACGATTAGTTCAACTTGAGTTACTTGTTTCAAGTAAGATATAAAATGCACAGAAACTAAAAGCTTTCTATAGCTTAAAGAAGAGCCTGTTAACCAAAAGATAAATTCAACTAAAACTAACAAAAACATTAAAACTAAATGGACATTTAGCCCAAAACTCACTGAGGATTCACAACCAAATTAAACCTGGAAATTGAAAACTGTTCTTCTGAAAAAGAAAGGCATACAATTTGTAATTTTTTTTTTCATTTAAACCCCCCTTTGAAACTGAGAAGTGACAAATTTCAAACCTTCCCTGTCGATACTAAGAAAGGTCTAGGCCAGGGTTAAATTGCTAGTTAAATTTTACGGAAGCCTATCCCCCTGAGATTGGGTCTAAAATCAGATTCTGATTATCACATTTCCACAGCAGCATTTTGGAAATACCCTAAAAGAGCAGGAATTAGATCCTCGCTTGACTGCTAGACACTCGTCAAAATGAAACATTTAAAAATGCCTTAAATCAGCAGGAATGAGAGCCCCTTTTGACGGCTTGACCCTTTTAAATTAAAGCAGCAAAAGCTTTCAGAAAGGACACCCGCATGGATGGTTTAAAAATGAAGCGTCTACGAGTATAAGGCCCTACCCCTCCAGATTGGTTTAGCATCACAAACCAAATATCACATTTTCACAGCAGCATTTCGAAAATGCCTTTAATGAACAGAATTAATCAAAGTATGGTCCTTCTAAACAGGGGAATATTAGTTTGCAAAATTGATATTTAAGAGATAATGAGTATTAGAAAGGTGATGTTCCCCGAGGGAGGAAGATATTTTGTTGACAATGTCTGCCCTTCCAAAAAACTATATTTCCTACAAGTAAAAGTCATAATCTTACCCCAACCCCTTTCTACCCCTGAAACTTCCTTGTGGTATGAACCAGCTTCAAATACAAATTATTATATGTTTCTTGTTGTACAATTAGTAAGTAGAAGTCATGTGGTTATATATGAAATTTTCAGTAGAACATTTGATACTGATTCTAATTATCCAGTGGTAACTACACATGCGTGCTTAGCGCAAAGGAAGTTTGTCAAATTTTGCTGCTCTTTAGTTTTAATAATCTAAAAAAGGACATGGATGCACCCTACCTTATTCCTGAAAATCGAAGGCAAGGGTTCACCCCAAAAATACTCCTTCTCGAATACAATACCCGTACCTCACATATAGTGAGGTGTTATATGTACCTATAGGACCAAGTGGAAAGCCGTCGTCCTCTATTGGGGTGGAAGGATGCCGTAAGGAAAGATCTAAAGGAAATGGGAATTTCCTGGGAAGGTGTAAAGACGGAAGCTTTTAACAGATTGGGATGGAGGAAGAGCGGGCGTAGCTGTGTTGGCCTCCGGCGGCATGGTACTCCGATGAGTTCTTAGTAGTAGTATTAGCACTACCTCACTTATAAACGACCCAAAATTGATGAATGAAAAGAATACATCCAGTGGTAAATGGCTTCATTATATTTCCCAAAACCAAAGGCTTAATTATTTTTTTTGGAATCAAATTTTTTTTTTTTTTTGCTAAAGAGGACAAACAACCTTATTTCTTACTTGAAAATCCAAACTAGGATTAGGAATTACTGAAAAGAATTAATAAAAACGTATCTCAATTAGATATGATACCTGGCTTCATGGAAGTACTAGCTACCACCAAATCAGCTTTTATTGCATACGTCTCTTAACACTTCAATATACTAAAAGTATGACTACTGGCTGTTCTCGAGCATGCCACATGTGGCTCAAAAATTGGAAGTGAAAAAAAAAATCAACTTAGGAACATTAAAATTTGCTATAATGGTCTTATATTGTATTTGCTTATAATATTCAATTTGAGCATTAAAATTGATTATTTTTTTCTCCATTAGCATCAAAATATAAAAATAATTACTTGCTATTGTTGAACATGGCAACTATAATTTAAAAACTGGAAGTGAAAAAAATCAGCTTGAAAATATTAGTTTTCCGGAACTGGCCAACACGGCAATTATTTTCAAACGAACTCGGCAAGTGCAACTCACGTGTATTCAACCATTTTATCACTTAAAAACAGGAAAGAAGCTTCCTATTTGGCTGCACAAGGAATCGTTAAAGAATAATATTTTAGTGATCTAGCAGCATCCATAAAAAAAGGGGGGGGGGCATTATCTCTTGAAATAAAAAAGTAAAATACGGGAAAAGTTACTGAAATTTCTCTTGGGCAATAAAGAAACAGTAAAAAAAAGCAACGATAGGAGAGGTTTTAGTATTTACTAATGTTTCTCGGTAACATTTCATAGTAATTGAAAGAAATAAAAGCACTGTTAATGTTTTAGTAGAACAGAAATTAAAACGTAATACAGTGAAAGAGCTACCAAAAACAATATGAAGCTGCCCTATTACCAAAAGGGTACAGTCGATTCAAGCAATATTAAAACAAAAAAACTTCCAATTTGAGAAATTCATGACTAGAGAGCAATTTTAATTGTCTATCTCCTTGGACTCCAAGCATAGTCCCTATTATATAGCGGCCGGTATCGCCTTGTTCTAAAAAAAAGAAGAAGAATTGTTATTAGAAAGCACATACGACAAAAATTAAGAGCGCTTTTTCATTGTTTACGACACTGTTCATGACTGATCACTACTTCTTTTTTCACGCTTGTTCAACTGCGAGTCCAGGAGACTTATCGGTCAACCAATTTGTAACTAATTCTTTGTTTGTGTAACTGTCTGAGCTTTGTAAATTGGGTTGCCTGCCCGTGATTATAGGCGGGCGTGCATCTCCAAAAGCAAATACACAAGTATTTGAGTTATTCCCGCCGAGAGTCATAGCTACTCCCGCCGTAAACTTAAACAGTATGAAAACATAGATTAAATAAGAAAAAAAAAGAAAAAAAGGGTTGGCCCATTCACTTGCGGGGTATGTACCGGTGATGTGTCAATTCTAAAACTCGGTTACTCGCCTGAGACTTTGGCTATCAATTTTCTATTCACTTCCACCAAATTAATTTTTATTCTATAAATCCTAATTTAACGATTAAAATTCCCTGTGTTTTTGGTTTATCCGACTCTTTCTGCAATTAAATAAAAAAAACAAGTTTTTTTAACTGAAAGTAAAGAGCAACATTAAAACTTAAAACGAACAGAAATTATTCCGTATATGAAAGGGGCTGTCCCCTCCTCAGCGCCCATCTCATTACGCTAAAGTTTGAGTTTGTCTCACAACTTTATTTTTTTTAAACAATAAAAACTTTAGCGTAAAGAGCGAGGCGCTGAGGAGGGGACAGCCCCTTTCATATACGGAATAATTTCTGTTCGTTTTAAGTTTTAATGTTGCTCTTTACTTTCAGTTAAAAAAACTTTTTTTTTTTTTTTATTTAATTGCAGAAAGAGTCGGATAAACCAAAAACACAGGGAATTTTAATCGTTAAATTAGGATTTATAGAATAAAAATTAATAAAAATTAATGCAGGTTTTGATTTTGGCTCACCGTACATGAATAATCAAAACCAAATTTGCATATTAATTTTACTTTTATTTGGTTAAATGGCTTTCTCGAAAGTTATTAAATTTTATTTACGAACATGTTATTTTTGTTTTTTTTAGTAGTAAATATACGTAGCTTACGAATTAACTTACGTAACGAACTTCAATATTCATGTATTTTTTATACGTATATTAGGGGGTTTTCGCCCCCTAGTTAATACCTCGCTCTTTGCGTTAAAGTTCAAATTTTGCTCCAATTCTTTAAAAATGACCGCTTAATCACAAAGGCCGTTAATTAGAATAAATAGCTCTTATGAAAGTACAAAAAAATCTTTGGCTTAAAGAGCAAGATATTGACTAGGGGGCGAACCCAGTCATATACGTAATAATTTCTGTTCGTTTTACTTTTTGATGTTGCTCCTTACTTTCAGTGGAAAAACTTGTTGTTTTTTTTATTTAATTTCTGATCATTTTTTAAAATAATGCTGGGAAATCCGGTGCCCCCTTCATAGCAATGTCCCTTCCCCCAGTGAAAACTTCCTCCATGGGAAGATCCTCCCGCATAACCTCCGACCCCCCACTACCAGAAAAACATCCCCCCGAAAACGCCTATACTTCCCAATAACCAATACTATATGTAAACATTGGGTAAAGTTTATAACTTTCAGCCCTCCCTCCACGGGCTTTGGGGGATTAAGTCATCCTAAAAGACATATTTATACTATTTTCGACCATGCTGAACAAAATGGCTATCTCAAAATTTTGATCGGGTGACTTTGGGAAAAAAATGAGCGTGGGAGGAGGCCTAGTTGCCCTCCATTTTTTTTGGTCACTTAAAAAGAGCACTACAACTTTTAATTTCTGTTCGAACACGCCCTCCCACGATATTCTAGGACCACTGGGTTGATACGATCACCCGTGGGAAAAAACAAACAAACAAAAACAAATAAACACGCATTCGTGATCTTTCTTCTGGCAAAAAATACAAAATTCCACATTTTTGCAGATTGGAGCTTGAAACCTCTACAGTAGGTTTCTCTGATACGCTGAATCTGATGGTGCAATAGTCATTAAGACTCTATAACTTTTAGGGGGTGTTTCCCCCTTTTCTTGATGAAACTGATATATTTGAAATTAGCATTAAAATTTGATTCTTTTGATGTATCTATTGGTATCAAAATTACATTTTTTATAGTTTCGGTTACTATTGAGCCGGGTCGCTCCTTACTTACAGTTCGTTACCACGAACTGCTTGAAAATTTCCTAATTTTTCCAGATTTAACCAATAAATTAAATAAAAATTTCCCACGCCCTTTTTTTGTCAAATTCAGTCAGAAGTATAGAACTCAAAGAAAAGTATAGAAAGAAAATTAACAGGAAGTAGACAGTAGCAGAAAGAATAGTATAGAACAGTATAGAATAAAAACCATTGAACATTACATAACTGAAGCCATTCACTATGGGAATAAACCTGCAATTCACCATATTTTGTCTGGTACATAATAAAAAGCCTTTCGACTTTTATTTCCGCGATATATTTTTGAATTATGATTTCCAAAGCACTGTGACAAATCAACATATTACAACTACAAAACGGTCAAACACAAAAAACACTATACATTCTGAGACAATATTGAGTGACAACCTTATACTTCGAATATTGGCATAAAAACACTACCATTTGCGTAAATGCTGGAACAATTCTTTTGTTCCCCTTAGAATCCCTTCTCCAGAGGCTTTTCCAGTCGAAACGGGATTTAATTTGGCAAAGGAATACATATTAACTGTAGTTTTACCAAATGGTAGTAATCAGTGTATTCAATTATTGATAACAAACGAATTATTACAACTGATAATTTTACAACTGATACCTTTGGTAGCTCTAAAACTCTTTACAATGCTTCTTTTATTCGCTTTATCCGCTTAAATGCAGACATTTTTTTTGGAGGGGGGGGGGGCACTCGCCCCGTGCGCAGACATTTTAAGAGCGTAAATTTCAAATAAAATAAGCTAGTGTCTATAATCATTTTGTAATTTTGAATTTTTGTTTTTATTAAAATAAAGTAGAGGGCGCAGTTGGCAGTAAGTATAAGCCGAAATTTTCATTTTTCCCATTTCTTCATCACCATTCCTAAGGAGATGAATAGTAAAAGATGATTAATAATTTTGCAGAGGCTAAATTACTTCTTTTTAAGAAAAGTCAGATTTAAACAAATGAAAATTTGCTAATAAATTAGTTTTTAGATTTAAAATTTTTGGGAGACAGGTGCGGGGGGCTAATCGAGATTTTGCTCCGGGAGCAAAAGAGGCCTGAACTGCCACTGCTTTTGATACATCCTACCTTGCCTAAGCTGACAATATTCTTGGTAATTAGTAATTATAATTATTAATTATAAAGAGTCAATCTGAAATTGTGCTGTCACAGATAATTCATAAAGATTCTTTTTCTTTTAACGTAACTAGTCTTTCGCTTAACATTGCTCGAAGCAAAAATTATTGCGACATAATTTTTTTTATGAAAAGTAAGTAATTAGGGTATGTGAATTATAGGGGACATATTGTCTCTCCCTGGTTTTCAAAGCCGGAATTGAATAGAAATGATAGTGAAATTTGTTTCTGTAGGTTGTTAAGCTTCAGCTTAAGAAGTTTTTAAATTTGAAATTTCAATTTAAAAGCTGCATGTTTTTTTAGGAAAGGAACAATAATTCATAGTCAAACTAAAACACAGTACGATTTCCGTTTTCCATTTTAAATTTCTCAAAAGCCATTAATAAAGCAGGGGTAAGCTTGGGCTTGATCTCAAAGCGTATGTCAGAAAGCATTTTTGTCATCCATCACAAATATGCTGAATAGCATTTTTTAAAAATTTAAAAAGCCCCCTTTTCAAGGGAGGCTAAGATTGAACTTTTCCTAAGGAGGAAAAGTTTTATGTATTTTCCATACATCAAAGTCACTAGAATATAAATCTGTAATTGTTCCTATTAATCAATTTATGGAGCAAGATTATGAGGAAGCTGATTTAAAAAAATTTAAATCCTTTAATCTCGGCTTTTAATTTTTAAGATTTTCTCACAAAAAAATTACGAATAAATTAATTCCCCTTGCTCTTTACGTCTCCTGTAGGCTACTTGTTATAACATCCTTTAAAAACGACCAGATAAAAATTTGCATAATGGACTGTCAACAAACAGAAGAACAATAATAGATATTTTATTCTAATAGGTAATAACAGTAATCCAGGAACATCTTTTTTTTTGAATTTAAGTGAAAAAAGACAAAAAACAATTTCATCCACTGAAAAGTTCAGGATTTATTTCTAGCAGCTTTTTTTTCAAAGAAAGTAGGGCTTATTATCTGGAGGTTCAAAATACGTTAAAATAGGCTAGGCTACGTTAAGTACGTCAAAATCCGAAAATAAATAAATAGTAATCCACAGTCAAGCAGCCTCATTCATAAAATTTAGAGAAATAAACATTAAAAATTCCGGTAGCTTTTAGTTACAAGGAATATATTGCAATCAAAACTACTAGGCTTATCTGATATTTTTCATAATTTGGAAGAGAGCAACAATAATTTCAGGGGAACTACTGGCTGCAGAGGCGTAGCTAGGGTTTTCGGTGCCCAGGGAAAATACACGCCCCCCCCTCCATCACTGCCACAATATAAGTAAACAAAAACTCAGTTTGGTGGGGCACCAAACTGAGCCCCTTTAGAGGCTGCACCTGGGGACAGCCGTCTCCCCTCCCCCCCCCCCCCCCAAGAGCAAAAATAATTTCCTTTCAAGGTGCTCAGCAGAATAGTTTACTATTTATTCTCGTTGCTCTTCTTCTCAGCAAACACGAAGTATAATTATGTGTACGATGGCTCGGTATAAACAGTAGCATTTATAGTTGAGAAGTCAGAGGATATTTAGGAGATTGTTTGGCTAAGAAGTTGTTGACTACTGAATATGATTATGTTGAGTATGTACTATGAATGTAATGCAAAGATTACCAAGCGTGGCAAATTAAGTCTCGAAGTTCTTGGCCGTACCAGGTATGGAAGACATTGCAAGACTATGGAGATGGAATAATGGATGAGGCATAGATGATGTGGTGACAAAACTGATAGGAAATATTTCACGAGATCAAGAGGCACGGGTTTGGCAGCATGAAAAAAGCCTCTCTCACTTGCTGAACATCTACGGGGTTTTAAGGAGACACGTGTTGAAGAGATTTTTTTTGGGTGAATTTAACAGATGAGTTATAACATGTTACTGTTTTTGTTGAGACGTAACTTACGAATTAACTTACGCAACAAACTTCTATATTAGCATGTTTCTATTACGTATATTAGGGAGTTTGCCCCCTAGTCAATACCCCGCTCTTTACGCTAAATTTCGAAATTTTTTTGAATCAGAATTAAATATAAACGGAAAAAAGCATAATTGAAATAGAAACGAAAAAAAAAAAAACAGAAGTTGGTTACTCCTTTTCTGTTTTGATCTGGGCAAGGTAACCAGGTAGGGTGTGCTAAAGTATAGGATAGCTAGCCCAAACCCTCATTGGACTTTCTGGACAACTGGGGAAAAGTAGAAAATAATTGTTGTATAGTGAGTGATGAATTTTTTGTAAGTGTTGAAATGTTCGGACGACTCCTCCGGCTAACAAAGGAGCACATGAATAGAGTCTTGTAATTTGTGCAATGTTTTTGTTCATGTCATGTGAATGAATTAGAATTGGGCTTTTTATTTTGTACTGTCATCAAGGCCGTAACCAGGGGGGGGGGGGTTACCCGGTTTGAACCCCCCCCCGGAAATTTTTGACCGAGTCGAAAATTAGTCTAAAAAATACCTGTAAAGACAAAACCTTACCAGAAAAAAAAAATATACTAAATCCACACTAAATCCTATTGCATTTTGTGGGTTAACGGTTCTGATTAGCTTACGCAATTAGGTAACCGTAGGTAACCCCATGTTCACCTGACCTTGCATAGTAAATTAGGGTTAATAATATGCGCTCTGATCAGCTTACGCAATTAGGTAACCCCATGTTCACCTGACCTTGCATAGTAAATTAGGATTAATGGGCGCTCGAGGTATGGTTTAAGAGAGTGCATGATTGTCAGTTCATTTCAGTTCAATTTCGGACTTGGCTAAGAGGAGAGCAATTTTCAATATGAAAAGGAAGTGTGACATTACGTCGTTTTTCGCCCCGAATTGGGCCAGGGATGTTTCTGACAGTGGCGTTAGCGTGACGTCTGCGGAGCATTCATCTACACCTGTGGATCCGAAGGGCCCTGGAACCATCGTTGAAGCTTCTGAATCACGCACACTGGAACCAACCATGACGCAACACGCACTTGCACCAACCCAGTCTTTGTCGTTGTTTGCAAATGATATCGGTCGTTTCGTCAACAAATCATCCAGTCTCGATTCAAATTCTAAACTTCATTTGCTGAAGAGCCCTTGGACTCCAGATGTCTCCTACATTTTTCCAGTATCTGAAAAATGGAAGCTGAAGTTTCAGTTAACTTGGCTCGCTCGTTTCAGTTGGTTGTCCTACTCTCCGTCTGAGGACGCTGCTTTTTGCAGATTTTGCGTTCTGTTCTCGTCAGAGACAGCTGGCAAAGGCTGCCACCAGCGCTTGGGGAATCTGGTCACCAAACCATTCAGGAACTGGAAGGATGCGATAGAGTGCTTCACAGCTCACCAACAAGCACAGTTGTAGTATTTAACTGTATGTAAATACTTGTCTTGTTTTTGAGTTACTAAAAAAAAAAAATGCCCCTTATAGATACGAAAGTATGCCTAGTGGACGCGTACTCGTTCGCAAGGGGCGAACTAACGGTCTCGAGCTAACATAATGTTGCTCGAGGGTGTTAGACAAAGTCCACGGGAAAAAATCGGGTAACTCCCCCTCCCCTAACAAAAATCCTGGATACGGCCCTGACTGTCATGGCACTAGGGCATTTAGGGCAATTAAAATTAATATTTATGATTAGCAAATTAAGTCAAAGGTGGCCTAGAAGGAATAATATGGTCGACTAGTGATCTACTTGTTTATATTCATGATTTTAAACCGAGGTTTTGTATGGTCCAGAATAATGTGGAATTATATTAGGAAAAAAAATCCGTAGAGCAAAAACTATATAATACTGACCAAACAATGAGACTAAAACAATTTATTTTGAAGCTCTAGAACTATGACTGTCCCCCCCCCCCCGCTATGAATGAAATAATGAGGAAAGGGAAGAAATATAGTTAAATGAAACCATAAAATTAAGTTTTGAGAAGAACATTAAAATTACCAAGTCAACATATTTGACTGACTCGTTGCTAAAGCAGTCGGAATATGGCAGTAATTGAGACCAACTAAGTGGCAGCATTGAGACCGATTAAGTGGCAATTTTGAGGTAGTAATAAGACTATGTGATACTGAGTCTCTATATACAATTCTGTGTAAGTACATCACTAGTACAGATGCTGATATGCGGTAACCAAAAGAACTCTCTAAATGACACTTAAAGCTTCACACTGGGATGGAGATATGAAAGGGGAATTTCCTCCTTCCTTAGACTGGTTTGAAAGCCCACCAAAGAAAAGAACTATGGTCTAAAAGCAATTTTGACCCCCTCCCCTTTTAATCCCTTCCTCAGGAGGTTGAGCCTGTCTGCATCTATTATTACAATCCAACTTTGTACTACTTCCGGCCTTCCGATGTCAGTCGCAAAAATTGTTGACGTAATCAGGAGCACAAGGAAAAAATTATTTAGGCCGGGTAAAAATCTTAAGTTACGCCCTTGTTACAAGACCAAGTAACCATCATTTGAAGGAAACAAGCTTTCAAGCCAAATATCCATCTGCCATGAAATCCAGGCAAAAATCCAGCTATATGTTAGGGACTTTTTTGCTAGATAAGAAATTTTTTTCCATGGATCCAATCAAATAATTAAAACAGCACAACTTTAGCCACTTTTTAGCCACCCTACGAAAATTGAAGAATTAAAAATTTCTAGTAACCACTACATTTCTTCGAGCTCAAAAGCTATCGTTAGCTAGCATTGACTTTGTGCTACGGACTTTGGAATACGGCAAAGGGAATGTGAAGGCATGGAAACAAACAGAAAGGCAAACCTCTCCTAGCCTTACGCAGATGATTTGAGCATCCTAAATAGAAATGTTAGCAAAATTAACAAATTTTTTGGAAGGTTTTAGAGTTCAGAGTTCAAAAACAGATTTGATAATTAATGATAAGAAGACTTAATCGCCTAGACTAGGAATAAATGAAGGTAGAGAAGTGACGTTGGGAAGCGAGAAGACTGATCAAGCGGATGCCTTCACTTCTCTGGGTAGTATTATCAGAAGAGAAGGTGTATGAAGTTAAACTTTAAGAAAGTAGAATAGCAAATGCCCAGGGTTTTTTACGGTTGAAAAAAGTTGGGGTACTTGTATGATATAACCCCTACCTAATATTCATCTGATATGTTTCTCTGACTCTCAATTTGGGCTATATATTTGCACATTAGGGGGGAGAGTAAAGTATAGCGGGATGCATGCCTAAAGTGTTAGGTACAACCATTCTGAATATTATGAAGTAAGAATTGTTTTCTAACTTCACACAGTCCAAATCTTTACCCCCAACCTCCTAATGTGCAAATTTATAGCCCAAATTATATATTTTCCATCTATTCTGTCAGTTGTCCTTGTCTTGTCTCAGGCTCAGATGAAAGAAACTAACGGAAAAAACCGGTTCTATAATGCGTCAATGAATTAACAACTTGAGCGGTAGGGGCTATATCATACAGGTAGCAAAGTTTGGAAGAAAAGTTTGTAAGTCTAAAAACTAAAATTAGAATATTGGAAGTTACAATAATGACAGTGGTCCAGTAAGGTTTTTATCTGGACTGTTTTTATCCAGAGCAAACATAGAATTATTAGCTTTCAAATGAATGGTCAAAAACGTCTTAAATGTCATCTCAAAATCGATTTCCCCTTTCTACCCAGGGAATGGGTTTTGTACACCCGTACTGTCTCTTAAGTATTAAATTTCTTCAATCTTTTCATTCCACTTTTTTCTAACTTCTTACTCCTTTCCTACGTCAAAATTAAAAAAAGTATGCCACGGTTGTCGGTTATTCAAGATCCATGGTTTCCGCTTGTCACTCTTTCTGCGGGAGATGAAAATACAGGATTTCTTCCTTATTTATATTCTGGACACAAAACCGTGGACTCAAAAAAGTAAAACAAATTCCAGTCGGCACAAAATTTCATGGAAACAAGAATGTTCAAATAAAGGAATAAAAATTTGTCAAGATGTATGGTCACAGTAACGATCTCTGAATGCCTGGAAGCGTTTCTAGTGAATAAAAACACCTCAAATTCCTAAATCCTTCCCAAGTTTAATGTTCTCTTTTAAGTATACAGGAAAAATAAATATGTTTTTAGGCATTTGTTGCAATTTAGTACAAAATAAACTCTTGAAAATCGTTCTGAAAATTGCTTTCTTCCCTATGAAAGTGTGAAGCCCCTTAAAGCGTGCGCTGTTTATGGCTCCCCTCCCTCCAAAGTTTTTTTTTTGCGAGAGACGGCCCTTCTGAATACTTAGGTAAAGTCGGTAATTTAATGCTGGTACATTCTGTATACCAAACTTTGCGGTTCCTTTGCACATTTCTAGAAATTAAGAGACACGATTAAAAATGACTTTTAGCGGTCCAAAAACACTCCTCTCTCATCTCGCAACAATTAGTTCATGGATTACAACAACTAACCTTGCATCAAGATCCCTTAAGACGGGAGGAGGCGTAAGGGGTGAAGAGATCCTGGGAAGAGTCGCATATCCTTGGACATGAATGTCCATTGTGTCAGGGGTCCAACGTCCTAATTCAGTAACTGACGTGCGGGTCCTATAAGAAAAAAGATGATTATTTAATGAAAAAGTTAGACTTATTTTAACTACATATTGCGTCAGTAACTATAATGACAGAATCACAACGTTAAACTGCCCGAATCCAAGAAATTACCGTCGTTCTACCTTTCTTCAACCCAGAGAAGCTTTTACTGCTTCCCCGTTCCCCAAAATCCGTCCAAGTTAACATTATTTGAACGATAAAGTCCCGCATCAATTCTCATTAAGGAAAGCTTATACGAACTCACAAATTTCCGAGTTTCCTGTATTTTTATACATTGTTTCCCCTTTTCGTCTTTTCTCATTTAATAGATCCCAGTCTATTTTTGGTTTGAATTATTGACTTAATCCTGATTTGCATAGTATTCGGTTTAATTCTGGATGCTTTACGATATAACTGAGTTTGACTGTTATGTCAAAAATAGATGATACCTTTCTAACCTACAACAAGACCAGCACGCAGGTTCGGGCATAGGGACTTCCCAAGATACATCCAGAGAACCCTTGGAAATAGAGACTCAAAGTAAACTTTTGAGCCCTCCCCCCACTCTTATATGCATTCCCCTAATACCCCCATAAAAGGCTCAACCTGTGTTACATTTATTACCATGTTCTAAGGACTATAAAGTGATTGTTTCTCGCAGCGTCAGCAAAAAAGGTTGTTCTCTTCCTTTGAGGGTACATTTAATTATTCAATTAATTGTAAAGGTGAAATCAAAGTGGCAAAAAGCCAACAAACAGCAAAATTCAACCAGAGTGTTTTCTTAGTTATTGTTATGATTTACGACCTTATTACTATAAAAGAAACATGGAGATTACTGTCATGTACTTCCGTGTCAAAAAGAGTGCTTTAATTCCATAGCTTTCCTTATGTGGGGTATTTATTCAAGTCGTGACGTATTTCACATTTGGGACATTATTCCCAAAAAAAGGGAAATTACTATCATATACTTCTGTGTTGATACGAGTGCTGTATTTTCACTGCTTTGCTTTCGTAGCGTATTTTGTTGAGTTGTAAGATATTTGTTACGTATTTTATTTTTGTGGTGAAAATCAAGTATTGTGCAGTAGGCATCAAGACATGGCTAATTGTAGGAAAAAATTGGCTAAATTGTAAGAAAAAAGCCAAGACAGATAGTCCGAGTAATTGAGAGGCAAAAATGTTTAAATGGCACTATTACTGCTTACGTAAAACGTTACTGCTTAAGCTTGAATCAGGAATACCAAATATCCCGTCTTTTTACCAGCTTAACCTTAGAAAAACCTTAATTAAGCCACTTTATAAGAAAGGTGATAAAAGTGAGTGTAGTAATTATCGAGGCATTAGTCTTTTCTTTTGTATTAGTTTTATATTAAATCAGGAGTTAAGCAGGGTTGTGTTCTATCCCCCTTATGTGGATTATTTTAAGGAGTGGATTATTTTAAGGAGTGGATTATTTTAAGGACTTTTTCTTAAGGAGCACAGGGAAGGCAATGGGAGGCCGCGGAATCAAATGGGGAGGAAAAAGTCTCCTGGACTTGGATTATACTGATGATTTAAGAATCCTAGAGGAAAGTGTGGACAAAATCAATGAACTTTTAAAGGTTTTGCGAGTTCAGGGTGTTAGAATAGGTTTAAAAATTAATGTTTAGAAGAATAAATTACTATGGCAAGGAATAAGTGAAGATGAAAAGGTGACGTTGGGTAACGAAAAGATTGATCAGGTGGGCAGCTTCACTTACCTTGGTAGTATTATTAGTAAAGATGGTGGGAGCAGTGAAGATGTTAAAAGTAGAATAGCCAAAGCTCAGGGTGTTTTTTCACAGTTAAAAAAAGTTTGAAAGAATAGGAAGATAATTCTGCAAACCAAGAATAGAATATTAGAAGCTACAGTGATGACAGTGGTCAAAAATGGCTCTGAAGCATGGGAGCTCCGAAAAGCGGATGAAGATTTGCTAGATGTTTTCCAGAGAAATTGCTTACGGATTGTTCTGGGTACCCGGCTGACTGACCGTATTTCAGACAATAGGCTGTATGAAAAATGTGGTTCAATACCGCTCTTCGAAATGAAAGAAAGAAAACAAGGTTATAATGAAAGAAAGGTTGAAGTGGCTAGGGCATGTTATGCAGATGAAGGATGACAGATTGCGGAAGATTCTCCTGTTCAATCTACCGTCTAGGGCTAAACGGAAAGCAAGTCATCCTCGTCTGGGGTGGGAGGATGTCATAAAGAAAAATTTAACGAAAACGGGAACTTCGTGTGAGGGTGTAAAGATCGAGGCTTTGAATAGATTTGGATGGAGAAGGACCGTGTATAGCTTTGTTGGCATCAGGTAGCTTGGTGCTGCAGTAAGTTGTTAGTAGTAGTAGTAGTAGTTTACCAGCTGTTGTATATATTTGTTGCCATTCGGTAAAGACCTGATCACGTAAACTCTCTGTGTTTCTATGCTATCACACCGAAGATCGATAAAATGAAAATTGATTAATCTGGCAAAAGAAGCGAGGAACCATAAAATATACACTTGTTTTCCTTCGTTTTCGTTTAGTAATAAGGTAACTAATGGATTTTCAGAAGAAAAAAAAACAGCAAAAAACCCCAAGGACTTTTGCAAGCAAATTTTTCCACATCTATAGCTCACTTTCTGAAATTATTAAAGCAAATTCATATTTATTTAAAATATGGCGATTAAGTACAAAAAAATAACAAAAAGGTAACAAAAAAAGGTATATGATAGTAAAAAGAAAATTAATTAACTAACACTTATCATATCTATCTTTAAAACGAGACGTCAGTTTGTGACAGTTTATATTAAAACATATATCAATTATTCAAGTGTCTTGGGATCTCGTACCAATGGGATTTATGAAGCTTAGAGTTACTTGTGCTCGGGTAAGTTAGGCTCAGGTAAGTGCTCGGGTAAGTTAGGCTCGGTAAGTGATCGGGTAAGTTAATTCCGGCCTACGTCTTAGCTACATGAAATTGGTAGCTTTCAAACTTACATTTAAAAAGCATGTTTTGGCTCGGTTTTTCTTCGCAGTTGCACTACTCAGTGTCTACTAAATTTCTCCCTGATGGCATTGGCTTATAAAAACAAAAAGGGTACTTATGTGTTATATAATACACATTCGAGAAGTGAAGTTTGGTGAATGCTAATGAAATAAAACAAAATATGATGAAAAATACAATACATTAGTCACAAAATTATGGAAACTACAACAAAGAATTATGGAAGGGGCGCCCGGGGTGTATTGTAGTAAAAACGTCACCTAAACTAAACCTAATCTAACCTAACCAAAATACCTTCTAAATATTGAATTAAAATATATAATTTAGATATATATAATTAAAATATATAATATATATATATATAATATATAATGAATTAAAATATATAATTTATAATTTATATAAAAATATATAAATGTATAATAATTGAATTAAAATAAAAATATAAAATAAATAATGTAGTTTCCCACCGACCCGAAGCTAATTGTCTGGTATAAACACAATACTGTCTCAAGTTTGCAATACAAGTTCTTCTCGTGTATATTAGAGCCGTTCTTTTGCATTACGACCTTGTATCTAAGATCTCACATTTTTCTGCAGATTTCCGTTCTTTTAACTCATCTTTGTTCTAAGATATTACAGCTCACTGATGTTAGCAAAAATGTGAATAGTATGAAAGTAGCAGCTAGCCCAGGATGCATAAATAAATATAAAACAATTACAATGTTACTAAATATAAATTAATACTAGAAGATAGCCGAGAGGCCCACATTCACCCAGAGCAAAAAACCATACAAATAACTTTACAAGACAATTAATTAAAAGTAATCCTGAACTAAATGAAATTTTATTCCTTTTTATTAAATGGATAGAAGAAAATTTATCAATAAGATCCGTGTGAGCATCCCAGCACTGGGCTATTGACACAAACGGAGCGAATTTGGATCTCTCAGTACTTTACTTGTCAATGTAGATACTCTTTTTTGTTGAGTGTTATAATGATGTAAATCTTGTGATTAGGATAACAAACTTTGATTGAGGTAATATGGCGGTAATTTCTTAATGTCATAATCGAATTTGAAAAGAATTGCTTCAAAAGTAAATTATTAAGAAACTGGAAGTATATCTAGATAAGTATATAAAGATGCTGTAGAAGACTTAATTTGAAAGTGTAATAGGTTACGGAACAAAAAGTTTAAAGATTCTTAGGGCTTTATTTTGTAAAATCTGTATTGGTTCAATATGGCTTTTAAATGTAGATAAATATACTAGAGAACAATAATTAATATTTGACTGAATCAGAGCAAAATACATGCTTCGTAAAGCAGAGTAGGGCAAATAATGCTTCACCCTCGCATCAAAACAACATACCTTGATTTCTTTAAGCGTAGATTTGGAATGTGTTTTTTAAAAGATAGGCTTTCGTCAATCACAAGTCCAAGGTACTTTATCGTTTTCACCCAAGATATTGATAATAGATATTTTGAAGAAGTAACTCGGAATGGAAGTTAAGTATTCGAATCCGGTATTCGTAGTCAACATATGATTTAACATAATATGTTGTAGGTTGTATATGTTACGTCATACGTTATGTTATGTGGAAATAACTGTTCCGTTTAACGTAAAATGAACTTTAAGATGCTTTGCGATATTAGTATCCATTTGCTGTTCTTCTTGCATATGTTTGTGGATTTCTTTCCTTTGCTATTTTTTCCTTTTATTACTCCGGTAGTGACATAATGTCTTTTTAGTGGGAAATAAAGGTCATTCATTTATTCGCAAAAAATCGAATGTATATCTATCTGTGTGTGTGTGTCCTGTACGCACCACTTCAATATTCATCCGATCACCAATAAACTTTGACGGTTGCTTCCGTTCATATTATTCACATATTCTGGACATTATTCACGACACACGTCGTGCGAGTTAATAATCCTAGCATAATTTCTCAAATACTTTTTAAATTCAAAAATACGATCGTTATTTTACGTGTGGGGAAAATTTTTCGGTGAGAGGAATTGTCAGGGAGGAAGCTTTCCGGATGAGAATTTGTCTAGGAGGGGGGGGGGGTTCTCGGGGGAATTATCTGTACAGTTTTCCGGGGAGAGAACAGTCCGCAGGGAGAATTTTTCAAATACTTTTAAGTTTAAAAATACGATCACAATTAATACGAGGAGGGGGATTTTCCATAAGGTAGAATTTTTCGGGGGAATTTTCAGCGGAGAGGAAGTTTTCTGCAGAGGAGATAGTTTCCGTGGGAGAATTTTCCTTGAATTTCCTTTCTTTTGAAATTAAAGCAACGCGCGGCGGGCAAGCGAATTTTCAGTAAATATCAAGTCGATAGCCCAATTTGAAGTAGGGCTTTCGACAAGCCTTTGACATCCCTCCTTAACGTTTGGATGATTAGATATCGCTTCTTGTGAACATGTTATGTTTATTGTATCTTCAAAAGCATGTTTGGCTTTTATTTTTTCTTCCAGTGCAGTACTTTTTCTTCATACAGTTGTTAAGCAGGCTTCTATTAAATTTATTAATTGATGATTACACCAGTATCTTAGAAAATTGTCTTGGAAACCACATACTTATTTTTTGTCATTTTAAACTACAGAGTCTAAGTACTTTGATTTAAATTAGGTAATGCCGTAAACAAACAAACAAACAAGGAAGAGACAGATATACAATGCAGAATATTTTTCATTCGCCTTAGTTTCCAATTGATGCATCTTAAGGAATTTCATAAAATACTAACGATAAACAAACAGCGACTAAAAAGTTAGATTATAAAAAAAAAAAAAAAAAAAAAAAAAAAAAAAAAAAAAAAAACGAAACTACGACTTACTTTCTAAATACAGTACAACAAACTTGTCAGACTTATCACCAAAATGTGATCTTCCATTTATTTATATTAAATATTTGCATTTATTAATTATTTATTGATTAGCATTTATTAGTACAATACAAGTATTTCTATAATATTTGCTTTTTCTGCAGTACACCAATATTTTAGAAAAGTGTCTTAGAAACAACATTCCTTTCTTTTCATCATTTTAAACTGCTTACCCTGCTACATTTCTTTCTGTTATTCTAGTTTCCCCTTATTTGAAATAGCTATCTTTTTCTCTTCAAGAAATACGAAAGATAAAAGGCTTTTCATGTGTCTTGAATAGTCCGCAACTTTCCCGGTTCTGTCTTATAATAGACTCATAAGCGAACGATTATCGTTGTTTTATTTTTTCCCCACTCTATAGGTCTTTTATCGCTAAGGTGTTAAGCGTTTCTATGATTCCCCCACCAGGTCGTAAAGTAGTGAACTGATTAGAGATCTAACAAGTCTTTCTAAGTTTAGTGAACTGACTGAAGGAAGATAAGAATTCTGTTGTAGCGTTTCTTTTTATTTTCATCTAAGTCGTAGAAAACTTTTTTTTGTGTTTTATAAACTTTTACGACTTTGGAATTTTGATTACTTGAATTTTGAACTATTCTGATGCTATAGGGAGAGTATTTTGACTACTTCTTTTAATGTATTCGAATATTTGATTTGATACTATATTAGGTGCTTGTTAATTATACGGAATACATCCAAAAAGTGAAGTTAGATTAATCCAAATGAAATATAACAAAATGTTATGCAAATATAATACTTTATTACCAAAACTATGGAAACCACGGCTAAGAATTATGGAAAGCAGGCCGCACAGAACGCATTATATTAAATACTTAACTTAACAGAACCTGACCTAGCTCCCAACCACCTATATATATTGAATATTTAATTAAAACATACCTACATCGTAGTTTTTCTCACTCAAAATAAGCAAACCACAACCGATTGCAGAGGCGAACCGGTTTTGTCAGATCTTACCGAGCAAAATTCTTGAGTGTGCACCGTATAATTAACAAGTACCCTATATTATGTCTCTCTTACCAGGTCGTATAGTCGTTAACTGATTAGAGATGAAGCAAATCTCTTTTTTTCCAATAGCAAGGCTTTCATTAGAGACGTAACAATTCTTTCCATGTATAGAAAGCCAAGTATAGGCATCTTTTATCTTGTAAATCGTACAAATTTCCTTAGCATTTTCTAAAGATTTACAATATTAGGGGATCCTTTTATGGATTTTTTTTTCTCAGATTTGTCAAACCTTCAGTCATTTTTCATACTACAGGGATATTATTACAGGAGTATAGGGATATTATTTCGATAGTTTGTTTGGTTCTCCTACCAAGTTGTAAAGTGACTAAAAAATAGTCGCCTCAAAAAAAGCCCGAATTTTCAACGCCACGGCCTAAAAAATCCTGCTGTACTCTTCTGAGACGTGGCAGCTAAGAAAGGTCGATGCCGCTTAAACTAAACACCTGTGTCGGGTTGATAATTTCAAATTGTATGATAACATCCGTAATACTAAGATCCTAACTACCATCAAGCTGGCAAATCTCTTCTCTCAAGCAGAACTCTGTTCTTTGAGGTGATACGGCCACCTACTCCAACTCTCACCAGGTTATCCCGCCAAGTAATCATACAAGGATTTCAATCCCTCGCAAAATGATTTCAATGCCACGCAACAGATGGTCTGATGCGGTAAACCAACGCCACTTCAGTCGTAATACCAACACAAATAAAGCCTCATCCTCCCATCCCCGACCAAGGCCATTCGGAGAAAACTGACAGTTCTGTCAACTAGTTCCTTCTAGACCCTGTTGAATAAGACCGTTAAGTCGGTCAAAGACAAGTATTTGGAATTCAGAGCAACCTTTAGCAAAGTAAACACTTTTTTGGAGGGGGGTAAATATGTGCCAATTTAAGGGCACAACATGTAAAATAGGTTTTTGTCATAAGAAATAAAAATTCGACTTTCTCTGATGAGGGTTAAGGTCTGTAACTAATAGAAGAAACTTGGCACAAGACCACCATTATTCAAATACTTTTATGTCTTCTTGTCAAGGCACTTTAATATATAATTTTGACAATGGCTTCAGGCACATGTGCTGGAGAGCCTTTGGTCACGGCCTCATCCCCCTAAAAACTTAAAAACCCTTCCAAAAATATATCTCTATCCCTTTTCCATTTACCCCCCCCCCCCCAAAAAAAAAAAATACACCTACGCACATACAGGGCCATATCCAGAATTTTTCTCGGGGGGGGGGGATGCACGCATAAAACAAAATTATATGTATTTTTTACGCTTTTGCGAGTCGGAAAAAAACATTCCGGGGGGGGGGGGGTTGCTTATTTCATAAAATTTGAAATATACAATTTGAGTCAAGTTTCAATTTGACCAACCGAGTTCAGTTTTTTTTTATCATCTGTTCGTTTTGTCTTCTGCCAAGCTTTATAAATGTTAAGAAGATATTTTTTTCAAATGCGATATCCTTGTTTTAGGAAAAAAAATCCATTTTTTATGAAGATTAAACATTATCCTCATCACAAATTGTACTACAAATTGTTTTAACGCGGTGAAGAAATAATACACAAGAAAGAAAATACATAAAGCTAAATCAGAGACCAACAAAATGAAAGAGGTATGTGCTATACTAGTTTTCGTAAGAAAAATGGATACAAGGAAACGAAAAGGAACAATAAGTAACAGCCACAATAAAATAAAACATATAAAACAACCAAAATAAATTTAGTTGTAGATCTTTCTGATCCACCCACTCCCAACCCCCTGCGAGGCGTGAGTGCAACATACTTTTACATAGTTTTAACTTAAATTTATACAAATCTGTCGAAAAAGAAAGCTCAGTAACGCAAATTTATATTTCAAAGTTATAAAGTTGTAAACCCAAATTCTAAGCAAGTTCCAGCACCTCCCTTCTGTGAGTCTTTATATTACAAAAAAAAAAAAAAAAAAAAAAAAAATAAATAAAAAAATCGTAGGACCCGCCCCCTTCTCTCTTAAAACTTCTAGATATACCGCTGAAGGACGTAAATTCGGTTTAGATAAGGTGCAACAGGAAGCATGTGAAGGGAAATGAACAAATTCGAAGTGAAGTAAAAGATAGAAGCAAAATTAGGAATCTCTTGGTTGACACACCGACAAGAAAATTTTGAGAAAAGCTTCTCAGGTGCTGTTGTGCTCATAGTTATATCAAATACACTACTAAATAATAAATATACTGCTAAGATAATTTATATTGGTTACAAATTTCTTTTGTTTGAAGTCTGCGCTTGCTAATGGCGACTTTGCCCACTCTCGGCAGTTCTGTGGATGTTGTGTTTGTTTTTTACTTATTTTCCCTTGCGGCTTGACAACGATTTAAGGGTACGCCTTTATTCAAGTTCCTGCTTTTAGTAGTGACAGTAAAGAAGCAGTCGTTTCACTCTTGGATTCTTCTATTTCTTTGGGAAGGAGGAGTAGCTAGGGAGGGACGTAAGAAAAGGAGGACTTCTGTTACGTTTATTTAACTGAAAATAGAAACTATTGATAAACCTGGTCAAAAATTTGAATACCGATCAACACATAAACGGGAAGTCCCACTGAAATTAGTCAAAGTAGCCCACGTCAGAAAAATAAAAACAGAAGAATACATTTTTGGTGCTTTGAACCCTCTCCTCAAACCTCCAGAAAAAATAATCTGAAGTTTAAAGGATATGATTGTTATTATCGAGATGGTGCTTAAACTATGAAAGATGTAAAAAAGATACCAATAGAAAGCAAGGAGAGATGAAGGAAACAGAAGGAGGGAGAAGATGATCTCACCGAAAAGGGCTGGCTGTCCTCTGATACGAAATAAGCCCATCATAGCTTGGGACTGAGAGCCGGTGGAATTCAGGACTCCGCCGCCACTGCCTGTGCAAACAAAAAATAAAAAGCGAAAAAAGCGAACAAAATTAAAATAATATGGTGAAAGCAAATGGGTACAATATACCATGCGTAATTATAGAAATAGTCCTGAGAACTAAGGTGACATTAATAGCGCGTTTAAAATCCAATTTACGAGCTCTGTACAATTATACTCATTTTAGTAAGATATCTGATCTTTATACTTGCCAAACTGAGTTGCCCACAAAACGAAAAAGCATAGAAAATTAAAAAGGAACACATTCAACATTCTAGAACAAAACACGTTGCTGGAAATCAAATTGTGTTACTAAAACATATCAAACATATAAATAATACTGAGGAACCACGATGGATTTACCTACTTGTGGACCCTAGGTAAAAAAAAAGATCCTAGGACCCGTCGCCAGAGTGCTTTTTTTTTTTTTTTTTTTTTTTTTTTTTTTTTTTTTTTTTTTTTGAAATGTCAGCGTGTTTCAATAGCGAACCTCGGTACGCAAACTACTATTGAATGATGCGCATTAAGTCAGATAATTTTAAACGTATGTTTGGGCATCCACAAGAATATTATATAGTATTCTGTCAGCAAAAAAAGTATGCTGAGAGGGAAAAATGTTATACATATAAAAAAAAATATTTCCACGTCTTTGCGCAGCACATGCATTGCAGAACGCTGTAACAGCTTTCTTAAAACGCAATATCTTCTGTAAACATTTGGTTTTAATCAGAATGACCTATGTGACTTTAATGGTCCGTACCTTTAAACGGTACGGATTAAATGGTACCATTTAATGGTCGTAATCAGAATGACCTATGTGACTTTAATGGTCCGTACCATTCAATGGTACGGATTAAATGGTACCATTTAATGGTTTGTAATCAGAATGACCTATGTGACTTTAATGGTCCGTACCATTCAATGGCACGAATTAAATGGTACAATTTAATGGTCCGTAATAAGAATGACCTATGTGACTTTAATGGTCCGTACCATTAAATGGTACCATTTAATGGTCCGTAATAAGAATGACCTATGTGACTTTAATGGTCCGTACCATTCAATGGTACGGATTAAATGGTACAATTTAATGGTCCTTAATCAGAATGACCTATGTGACTTTAATGGTCCGTACCATTAAATGGTACCATTTAATAGTCCGTAATAAGAATGACCTATGCGACTTTAATGGTCCGTACCATTAAACGGTATGGTACAATTTAATGGTCCGTAATCAGAATGACCTATATGACTATAATGGTCCGTACCATTAAATGGTACCATTTAATGGTCCATAATCAGAATGACCTATGTGACTTTAATGGTCCGTACCATTAAATGGTACGAATTAAATGGTACCATTTAATGGTCCGTAATCAGAATGACCTATGTGATTTTAATGGTCCGTACCCCTACTGATGCTTACTTCACAGAAGAAGCCAAGAATTATCACAGAGCCTCTTTCAGAGTTTGGTAATTGCGTAGGTCATAAAAGCTCACCTTCATTACAGGCATTCAAGTCACAAAGTGAGCACTTTGGACAACAGCTCCGAAACCTTATTTTTACAGTAGTTTCTAAACTATTTTTAACGTTCTATTAAATAAAGAACAAGGCTCCTCAATGAGCGATGTTACTTTTCTTTGTTCGAATAATTTTAAGCTGCAAAAAACCTTCCAGAAATTTTGAAATTTTCCGTTAAGAAGCTGAAAAAATTTTAACAAACCACTCGTTTTATTTAGACAAAACCAGTTCTTTCACAAAGCAGGGGGCTACTTGATAGCATTTGTGAAGAAGTTAATAAAGCTGATATGACTGGATATCGATCAGGATCAGTCTGTCAGGATCAGACTGATCAGTTGATATCGATCAGTCTGTTGTACTCAACTTTTTGAGGGGGATGTTTAACTTTGAAACTTTAATGCCAAAAAAATACTTTGATGTTTTGAAACTTTGATGTTGGGATGGAGGATGTTTAAAAACTTGAATCTTTGGCAATTAAAAACGAACAGAAATTAACTAAAAGAAACTTTAAAAAAAAGAAGTTTTTCAAAGAAAAGTAAAAGGCCATACTTAACTTAAGACGCGCAGAAACTAATTCCTATAATATTCAAATTCAAAACGACCAGAAATTACTATTAAAAAATAAATGAAACCCAAAGCGAATAGAAATTAAATGAACAATCATAGCAAGCATAAAAATAACAGGTACTAATTTAAATGAACAAATAAATCAGAAAATGAGTAAAATTAAATTGAAAATTCAAGTCAAACTTAAAGCGAACACAAATCACTACGAACAGTAGTTTGGCTACTGTCCCGTTCTGCATCCACAAACCGTAAAAATCTAAAGCCTACTGCGTCATTGGCGCTTTACTAAAAACGAATTATATTACCGACATTGTCTTTTATATTTGTGCGAAGGAAAAAACTTCCTTTTTTACTCTTTTTAAGAAGGCAATCAGTCTCCCTTCTGCGCCTTTCCTTCTCCATATACATCTGATCAAATTTTGGGGTAAACATTTTGTAAAATATAGTCCAAAAGTCAAATAACTATGCCTTAAGGTCGACTTAACCCCTCAGAACCCCTGGGGCAAGGGATACAAGTTATGCAAATTACTCATTGTCAACATATAGGGTTTTTACTGAAAAAAAGGCATGTTTAATTCTGGGTTTCCAAAAAGGCTTGGGGAGTCAAGTTGAAAATTTTAGGGTGTGTTGAGGGAATGTTCAAGAGTGATCGGAGGGGCCCAGCCACCGTACCTTTTTAGATGTCCCCTCTCCTCAACACTGATAGAAATTTTGGAAAAGCAATTTTGTTCAAAATAGTCAAAAAAAATCTAATAAGTATGCCTCCGGAGATGCCCTGCTCCCACGGACCCGGGGAAAAAATTGTAAATTTTACAGTTAGCCCGTTGTTTACATGCAGATTTTATCATTAGGTAAACGAGGAATGTTTGATTCTAGGTGCACAAAAAAAGCTGAGGGTGTTCAGGTGACATTTTGGGGGATATTGAGGGGTATGTGAAACTAAATCAAAAGACATTATGTGCATCCAGTCTATCAAAAAGGCCTGTCTGCAACATCTTAAGAATGGCAGAGAATTTTAAGTTGAAACAGTCAGGACAGGTTGAGGAGGATGTTTAACTAAATAGGGTTATTAAAATGGCGCATCTGCAAACCCCTTGAAATATGAATTACTAAAAGTTTCAGGCTTGCCACAACCTTTGGGAAATTTATCTTTGAAGGACCTAATGATCATAAAGTTCGGTTTATGGGTATTTTGCTTGATAAGAATCCCTACTCCAGGCAAACTAAAATAGAAATATCAAGGATTCATGGAAAGCTCAAAGTTTTTTTTTTGGATCGATTCTAGAAAATATTGTTTCACATTTGAATTCAGTCTTACATCTCTTATAGAAAATACGACAGTGGCTGTTTTATTGACAACCAAATATGACAAACATTATATGGCTGTCATATTGACAACCATTATATGGTTGTCATCATTTTTTTACACAACTCTTTAGGGTATGACAAAGCAAGCAGCCTTACCCTTAATACAGATGGTTCTATTAGTAAGCCGCTGCTTGATTTAAATTCACTTGATATTGTTTTATGTGTGTCTTCTGTTTTCTTCAATTACACCGTGAATTTCCTATGGACCTTAAAACTAAACCATATCTTGTCTCTGATCATTCCACATATTATCTTCATAGTTATGATAATATTCGATTGCAGTCAGTCCATCAGTTAGATCATATTTCAACCCCTGAATTTCAATTTTAGTGGGGTTTTTTTTTTCTGTTTTACTTTTGTCTTATTTTTTCCCCTGTGTTTCCAGCCATAGAGCCTTGCGAGGGGGCGGGGGGGGGGGAGTATATGATGTTTGTGCCTGAATGGTTTGTGTTTCGTTACATTAATAAAGATCTTATCTTAATACACCCAATACGAATAAAGATATACTCAGTTATCGCTTGGGTAGATTTGCAACGGTACTCCAAGCTGGCACGCTTGGAATGGAACAGGCAGCTGCTAAGCTGATGCAAAGGGATTATACAGAGAGGAACACATATATTCTAACCGATAAACAAGCATGTCTTAAGGATCTTCAGAATATTAAATATATAATACAAAATTTTTTTCCTAATGAAAGTAAAGAGCGACGTTGAAACTTGAAAATAATAGACATAAATCCGTAATAGGGGAGGAGGGCTTTTCGTTCCTCGGCCCCAGCCTTTTACTCTAAAATTGTCGCTTTGTCTTCAATGCTTTAAGATCGAATGACCGCGCATAAGACCAATTGGAGTAGAAACGAAAACCTGGACCCCTTTCGCCCCCCAACCGCCTCCAACCAGAATGCTGCAATTACACCCAAGGGTGTCACCATAAATACTTCAGAATACTACAATAAAACGCCTTTACATTGTGTTGTGGATGAACATCAGATTAGTGCAATTTTATATCTTTTAGAATAGAGTTTTTCTTATAAATTGTAAAAAAAAAGCAGAATATTAAAAAAAATTTCCAATAATTGGTCACCAATAATTCGTTCGTAATATCAATTTTATGAGGCGCTGGAGGTTTTTTTCATAACTTTTGGAACTTATTTCTCATCGATCAGTGTTGTAAAAAATTAAAAAAAAATTATAAATCAGCATAATTTCCTAGGGATGTGTCAAGGAATCGGGGGAGTGTAGTGGTACTAAGGAAAATTGTTACGGTATGCTATATTTTGTTAATATTTTTAAATAAACACTGAGCACAATCTAGCATAAAAGTGTTTGAATAAACCAATTCCGGCACAAGTCAAAACGTCCAGTCATTTGAAAATGGTAGATACCATGCTGAATCAAATAGAGTATCATATACCCGTGTACTATGTAGTTTTAAAACTCATTAGAGCCGGTCCTCGAGTTTTTTTTTGCCTTTGTTTTTAAATTTAAAGAGAAGAACAGGACAGAAAATTTTTTTTTTGTACTGTTATATCTAAATATTCATGTTTTGAACTATCCGTTGATGTAAATATATCCTCATATCTGCAATAGGCTGCACTAAAAAGTGGCTGTATATCAGCCATTAAAATTCTACTGTCATAATAAAATGAAGATGTTTCTACAAGAATCATCTCCCATTGTTCCTTGTGATGACGCCGTTCAGAAAGCAAAATTTCACAATTACAGGTTTGACGGTTCAACCCCACATGTCGCAAGGATTTAAACTGTAACTTGAATTATATCTTAATTAACCACTATTTTTCGAATACACTCTTTTAAATTATTTATAAATAATTTTTACATAAAAGCAGTTTTTCACAGAACAGGGGGCGGATTCAGGATTTATTTTAGGGGGGAGATAGGTTGACCCGACAAACTTGCGTTAGGAGCAAGTTTAATTAACGCAAACTTTCGTTAATTAACTAAATTACACTACTTTAGACTACATTACGGGGGGGGGCGTCACCCCCTGGATCTGCCACTTTCACAGAGAAGTAAAAAGATACTGTAAATAAAAGATGAGCAGAAATAAAGTCAATTAATATTTCAAGCATATAACGACCATAAATTACGATCAAAACGGAATTACAATAAACAACCAAGTCAAACCTAAAACGAACAAAACTACAGAAAACAGAAATAGGGCTAACGCCCCTTATGCCTTCTAAAGACGTAAGTTGCACTTTTCTGGAAACAATTTTTGTTTCGAACCAAGGCCGTATCCAGGGGGGGGGGTTTACCCGGTTTGACCCCCCCCCCCCAGAAATTTTTGACCGAGTCGAAAATTAGTCTAAAAAATACCTGTAAAGACAAAACCTTACCAGAAAAAAAATATGCTCCCACACTAAATCCTATTGCATTTTGTTGGTTAACGGTTCTGATCAGCTTACGCAATTAGGTTACCGTACGTAACCCCATGTTCACCTGACCTTGCATAGTAAATTAGGGTTAATAATATGCGCTCTGATCAGCTTACGCAATTAGGTAACCCCATGTTCACCTGACCTTGCATAGTAAATTAGGGTTAATAATATGCGCTCTGATCAGCTTACGCAATTAGGTAACCCCATGTTCACCTGACCTTGCATAGTAAATTAGGATTAATGGGCGCTCGAGGCATGGTATAAGAGAGTGCAAGATTGTCAGTTCAGTTCAGTTCAATTTCGGACTTGGCTAAGAGAAGAGCGATTTTCAACATGAAGAGGAAGTGTGACATTACGTCGGTTTTCGCGCCCAAGCGGACCAGGGATGTTTCTGACAGTGGCATTAGCGGGACGTCTGCGGAGCATTCATCTACACTTGTGGATCTGAAGGGCACTGAAGCCATCGTTTAAACTTCTGAATCACGCTAACTAGAACACACAATGATGCAATACGCACTTGTACCAATCCAGTCTTTGTTTTTTTTTACACATGGTATCATTTGTTTCTTCAACAAATAATCCCGTCGCTAAATCAATTATAAAATCTGTTTGCTGAAGAGCCATTGGACTCCAGATGTCTCCTAGATTTTTCCAGTATCCGAAAAGCAGAAGATGAAGTTTCAGTTAACTTGGCTCGCTCGTTTCAGTTGGTTGTCTTCGCTTCAGGCATGCGACGCTACCTTTTTTCCAAATGTTTTTCTTCTTCTGGCTGTTCTTGCGACGTTACCTGTTAGCACTGCTACGCCGGAAAGAAGTTTCTCAACGCTCAGAAGGCTCAAAACCTGGCTGAGAAATTCAACAGGAGAAGAACGATTGAGTGGCTTAGTACTCCTTGCAGTCCATAGGCAGTCCTAACAGGTAAGTGCAGTCCGACATCTGCCCTGACAAGGTCATCGACATTTTTGCAGGGAAGAAAAATCGTCGCCTGGATTTCGTTTTATAGATATTCGCCCTTACTTTTTAGCTAAAAAAAAAAAAAAAAAACTAAAAACTATATAGATTACTTCGAGCCTACTATTTGGCTTCTTTTTGCGCAAAAAAAATAGCTTGTAGTTTTTAGCTGTATGTAAATACTTGTCTTGTTTTTGCGTTCCTTAGAAAAAAAAAAAAAAACAAGAAAAAAAAAAAAAAAAACCTTAAAGATACGAAAGTATGCCTAGCGGACGCGTCCTCGTTTGCAAGGGGCGGACTAACTGTCTCGAGCTAACGTAATGTTGCTCGTGGATGTTAGACAAAGTCCAGGGGAAAAAATCGGGTAAACCCCCCCCCCCCCCGAACAAAAATCCTGGATACGGCCCTGTTTCGAACTATGAGTTTCATTTCATAAGGAAAATAAAACTAAAAACATACCATGAAAAAACACAATATTAACCAAGACCACTGAAAAAAACAAATGAATATGGGTTAGCAGTTTAATATACAATGATATTCATTCCTGAAAGTCTTAATAGTTTTGGACTTATTAAAGTTAAAAAAGAGAAAATATTTAAAATACATCTTGTTTTCAGTGAAGTTGAAATTACATTCTGACCTTTAGAAGACACAGGGACGTTAGCCTTATTTATGGTAGGTTTTGCTCGTCTACAGTTTGACTTGGTTGTTTATTGTAACTTGCGTTCGTTTTGGGTTTGAATTACTATAGGGATTTATTTCTGCTGGTCTTAAGTTTAATATTTTTTTATTTTTTTTTTGAAAAACTAATTTTTCGGAAAGCTTTGTATAATTAATTCTTAATCAACGTCGGCAAAAAGAACAGCTGTCCCGTTTTTATGTTTATCTTCCTCGCTTTCAATTCTCATATCTTTTATGGATGGTGCCATTTTTCATTTCTTTTATTAAAATCTTTAATGGTTCCCATGTCGTGCAGTTTTGGGCATTTTTGCTACATAGAATGCATAAATTTTTGATGATTCTTCTTCGTACGAAAAGGAATATGCGAGATTTTTATCTAAGTAATACATACTATCAAAAATCTCAAGACATCGTCATAGAATATGATTTTTTTATCCCCCCCTTAGGTGGATGTCTCTGGGTTATGTTGGCAATAAGTTGGGTTAAGTTGGTTGCCTTTTCGCTATTTCTTTTCTTTTGGTAAATAATTTTGACATGTTTAAAGGTATTTCCATAGATTGCAAGCACCAGGCTGAAATCTTCGTTTTTTCATCTCCTTTCCTCTCCTCTCAGTGGCACTAACTTAAAAAAAAAACAAAAAAAACTACGGTACAAGGGATGAAATCTCAAAGTCTTTAGAAAAATTCCAGGGATCCTGGATAAAAATTATTTAAAAGGATAAAAGGATAGCTGGATAAAAGGATCGTCAATAAAAACTTAAAATCTCTGATAATTCTGTAAGTAAATTTATAGGCTCTATAGCTCTATAAACTTAAATAGCTCAGATTTGTAACAAGAATCATCTACAGAAATACAAATTTTCATTTCTTTGATTTTAATTATTATAATAAAATATAATGATTATAATTAATTTTTGTGATTACTATGATTACTGATTTTATGATTACTACTTAATTTAATGATAAACTATTAACTCTTGACCACGCTTTTTATTACTCATTTACTGTTTTAAGAAACTGCTACATAAAGTAAGTTAGATAAAATTAGTAATTCATTACTTATCAATCAAAACAAAACTTTAGGAGTTATTTACAATTATTCTATTATACAAAATAACTAGTTTAATAAGATTGTTATAAAATTATTAGAATAATTAGAAGGATCGAATCACCATTACTTTTGTTTTCCTTGTATACCACAGATCCCTCATTTTTCATATTGGGTTATACCCTATATGGAAAATATGTAGTAATAATGGTTAAAAAAAAATGATAGATATGGTAAAAATATGGTAAATATATGGAAAAAAGCTAACAAATGTTAAAAAAAAAACTTGAACAGAGGATCTTAGCAAAGTCAGAAGTTTTTATTAATCACTAAAAATGCCATTTAAAAATCAATTTTCTAAAACAAATACATACACAGACAAATGCATATGGATAGGCACACGCAAGCACGCACACCTGCATACCCCCTCCCCTCAATTTGGCGAAAGGCCAGGTTAATCAAAACCAAAAAAAAACAGGGGAATTATTCAAAAATAATACAGGGAAACATGAGAAAAACCGTAGAAGCCTAATAATTTTGGAGAAGGGACAAGGATAGCCCCCCACCCCCAAGTGTGTGCCCGATACACATATACACAGACAAAACTTCCCACTGAACAATTTGAGCTCCAGCCAACTGTCTTATCAACTATATATACTACCCATTTGACATAGGATTCTTGTTATTTTATATTATTAATATAAAATATCTAAATTATCAATTTAAAAAAAATATCAATATATTAATATAAAATCTCAATCTTGTACTGTATTGAATGATTACCCAAGATTTCTAAGCTTTCTTTACATATGAATCAAATTTATTTCTTTATCAGATTTATGTCATACGTCAAGTCAAAGACATATTTACGACATCAAATTTATGTCATAATCAAATTAATGGTATAATTTATGTTAATTATTCAATATTTATTAATTATTTTAACTATTATTATTTTATTATTTTTATTAACATGAATCATTATCATTTTCGAGATAAACATAAATCTTATGTTTATGTCAAAATGTCTGTCTCAGAGCTTGTGACAGCCGTGTGGAAATGAGCATTACCTTTTCGTTTAAATTTCCCCAAAAAGTTTCTATTAAGTTGTGATCTTTTTTTATGTCTGAAGTAGCGAAAATATCGAGCATTGCCTCCCAAATACAATTAGAATTACCTTGATCGAGATTGTGCTCTAGGAGGGATTTCAACAGTGGAGTAACGTAAGCGCCGTCTTGTAAACTGCAAATTAAGATCAGTGGCGTCGGCAACATATTTTTCGACCCCTTGTCGTCGACGAAGTGGCGTAGCGTCGTTTCTGAAAGGAAGTAAAAAAAAATTGTAGCAGAGAAACAAAGAACCGTTTATAGAAAATCTTGGGCCGCCGAACGTTCCAATCCTATAATTGATTTAAATTTTGGCACATGCAGCCCAATCGGGTTTCAGAAAATTGGCTATTTAAATTAGCTCCAATGTTAAAAATGGATGGATCAGACTTCCGTTTCTGATACACTCTTCATAAATTTAAGACTGGCTAATAAGCACACTTCCCAGAGCAATTTTTCACAAGCATACTTCAAATCATCCTTCACAAAGCTTCACAAGCATACTTCAAATCATCCTTCACAAAGCTTCACAAGCTTACTTCCAAAGCAGAACCCATTAAATAGTTGGTAAAAAGACTGAGAAAATTTTATTAGTCACTAATTTATTTCTTGTCGGTAATAGTTCTAATTCCAAAAATTATAATTACTCAATGAAAATAAAATAAACAAACAATTGCCCAAATTGCACTTGGTATAATCTCATAAAATGATAAACTTATTTTAAAAGGGAAACAAAGAGATCTCAAACTTAATGTCTATTATATTAATGTCTATTGTCTTAGGGGTTTTCTTAACAAGAAGGTTTTTCCTAAAAAAATATTTCTAAGATAACTAATTTTTTAGTGTTTTTATTTAAACCCCTGGACCATGGGTGCTTCTTCACACTGTAGGGGCCCCTCATAAGTTTCGATAAAGCAAAGAAATAAATAACTTTGCCCATAAACCGAGGTATAGGATGCCTTCTCAAATATTTTAAGAAAAAAACATAGGCAAACCTAAATAGCTGGTTGTGCCTTCTTCAAACACCTTTCGTGGCATAGATCTAACTCTCTTTCTCTCGCACTCCCCTCTCTCCCTCTCTCTCTCTCTCTCTCTCTCTCTCTCTCGTCTCTTTCTCTCTCTCTCTCTCTCTCTCTCTCTCTCTCTCTCTCTCTCTCTCTCTCTCTCTCTCTCTCTCTCTCTCTCTCTCTCTCTCTCTCTCTCTCTCTCTCTCTCTCTCTCTCTCTCTCTCTCTCTCCCCACTGTTTGGTTTTTCCAGTGAAAAGTATTTCGTATTTGCCCCTTCATTTGTTCGGAGTGGCCTAAAAAGTCATTCACCCTCTCCACACACTCACAATTAAAAAAGAATACATAAATGTTACCCCTGAGCTTCAGCCTCCTCTTCTTCACTGTTTTGTTTTTCCAGTGACAGGTGTTTCTTATTTGCCCCATCATATGTTCGGGAAGACCTGCGAGAACATTCACTATCTCCACTAGGATCTGTAGATTTTTGACATAGAAACTGGGACAAGACTTGAGCCGCCTGGTTCCTCTCTTCTTCGGAATATGTTCGTACTCGACCGCTGACATTCTCTGAGGGAGTATTACCAGGTTCTGGAGTTTTGAAAGCTGGTGGAGGGGTTGTAGGACGTATCTAGAAATTGACAGCAGTTGTAATATTCTTGTCTTTCCTTACCTTTGGTTTGATCAACAAATCCGTAAAAAAAAGAAGTAAAAACAATAATATAAGACACATTAATCGAATAATCTTGATAGTAAATTTAAGCGCATGTTATACTATGCTTAATTATACTTAACCAAAATACTCCGCGATAGAGCGTATGATTTCCTACCGAAAAAGTGTTACAAGTCAGTATCTTAGAAACAATGGATTATACCAAAAAAAATTTAGTTTTAACATTTCTAATTTTAAGATTAATTTTAATTTATTTAATGTTAATTTTAATTATCGAACTTTATAAATTTATAGCTATTTAATTTAATTAATTTAAGATCTTAATTAATTATATAATTTTATTTTTGTTGGATTTTTTTAATTTATTTTATTTTAATAAATTCTTTTTCATGTATTATATATATATATATGTATGCATTTTGTCAAGTTCTATTTTTTATTAATAAACTAAAAAAAAAAAACAAAAAAAAAAAAAAAAAAAAAAAAAAAAAAAAAAGTCTAAAGCGTGCACAGCATGGCATGAATTTTTTAGTTCGTATACGCACCAAGAGTGTAAAGACCCCCCCCCCTCTAACCCAGGAAGGGGAAACCTCACGGAACCGAATAAAACTATGTAAGATAATACGAATTTGGAATTAAAAAGAAATAGTTAGATTTTATGGAAACATTTTTTTGAAAACACTGTATCAAAAGTTATGAACACTGAAAACCTAGAGAGAACTAACTTGAAATAAAACTAACTAGATTAAAACTATAGTAACTATACAGATGGTTATTTATATAGAAATTAAGTTAGTTAGTTATACAGACAAAAACTAACTATGGAGAACTAATTTGAAAATAAATAAACGCAACCACGTCAAGAAGTTGGATAAATAGTTAATGAAAGAAATAAAATATATAAAAAAGCTGAGCGGAGCCTAACACCCTATTTAATCCTACAACAGGTAGGTGACATAAACTAATTTTTTTAGGATTTGCATTTTCAAGAGAATTTTTTTCTCATCTCGTTTAGGAGACAGTTCAATGGTAATAATTGTTAGGAACTAATTTGAAAATAAGTAAACGCAAATACGCCAAGAAGTGGGATAAATATTTAATGAAAGAAATAAAATATAAAAAAGCTGAGCGCAGACTAACACTCTGTTTGATTCTACAACAGGTAGGTGACATACATCCTCCCACGGGGGGCATGGGGAAACCTAATAATTTTAAATAGCATATCTTGTCAAATTTTTCTTTTTTTCAATGTAAAGTGGAAGAAAATAAGGTTCAAAAATTTTGTGGGCACTGATTGAGGATTTCTTTAGAGCTTAAAGTATTTTCTTCAAATCTGAAATGCTTAAATATCTTTATAGAGGTATTGTTTTTAATATACGTTTACAGATAAAAAAAAAATCATTCATTTTTCATTAAAATCTTAAAAACGCAACATTTTACACACGTTAAAATTTGTAATTTCAAACTAACCTTCCGTGCAACTAAATGGGCATGTTTGCGACCAAAAAGACGGTTGATCATCTTTCTTCCTAATGTTCAAGCCCCCTAAAGTCACATTTATCGATACAAAAGGTTTCCGCTAACGCCAAAAAGGTATCCTGGTAAAAATTTGTTCAGTTGATCTATGTTCAACTTAAAAGCATAATGTTTGTGACAGACTAATTAGAGCCAAGAGCTAAGTCCATTCTACTGAAAATAGAAAAGATGGGAGCTTGGAACAACATATTTCTATCTGTAAGTTGCATCTGAACAAAATTACAAAGACAGAGCAGTAGTAGAAAACATTTGGGAACAAATCAGTTTTATGCCCGTGACACATCATAGTCACATCTATTGATAAACAAAGCCAAATATCATGAATGATAAGGCAATTTTCTTGATTCTAGTGTCACACTTGTATTTAAAAAGCAAGAAATTAGTTTAAAGAGTTTGCACAAACAGTAATTTGTGTCCAAAAGTTGTCTATTAATACTAAGTCTTCTTAAATTTTGTCAGATTCCTCTCCCAGATTGAAAAACCGCTGTTCTAAGTTTCCATCTTTTCTAGTTCTAAAAAGTATGCCTTAAACCTACACTGTGACTGGTCAGTCAAGAAGTTTATGTTTGAAGTTGAACTATGTTGAACTCGAGAAATTACGAACGGCGAACGTAATTGGCGCTGTAGTCGTGCGTAATTTTGATTTTATCAACAAGTGTGACTATAATGTGGCACGGGCATTAAGCTTTTGCAATTACGTGTCTACCCTTTCGGTCTTCCGCTCCAGTAGGAAAAGTGTGATGTTAAAATCAATGAAAAACACGGATCGTTCAAAAATGTTGGTTTTTGGTCAACTAATGTACCTATAGCGCGGCTTGGCCATTACTCTTGATAAAAAATATCCTACAATAAAATTTATATTTACTACCACTTCCTAATGAAATATCTTTTAACTTTTGGAGCAGCAATAGAACTCCGCATCGAAAGACACGAGTCTCTATGGAGGCATACCCTTTTCGAATCATATCCTCAAGCAACTCAATAATTTCTTAAGCCCATTTTATATTCATCAAATAGGACAGAGAATTATCAAAATAAGGCAATGTTTTTGTGGGTACTTTCCATAAAGACATAGTAATTGGAGATGTAACCAGAGGCATCACTAACGGAAATGTTTGGGAATGGCATAACAAAATTGACTGGTGAAATAGCGGCGTTTCGCGTCACTGTTTTACCGACTAAATTTTTTTAACCGACTGGGTGAAAACATGTGGGTACCCCCCCCCCCCCAATTTAACGCTCCTGGATTATCTAAGTAGTTGACAGACGAGCATTGCTCATACACAAGACCATTCAACGTAAAAGATCTGTTCGATCCTATGCATTGCTTCCAAGATATTGACTTGTAGAACCCTAAAGCTGACATCTTGTCGAATTTTTTTTCTCTCAAAAATATATAACATAACAGCACTAAGCTTCAGTTAAGGGTACTTTATTTCTACAAAATTTGAATTTTTTTGGATTTGCATTTTGAAGAGAATTTTTTTCTCATCTCGTTTAGGAGACAGTTCAATGGAAATAATTGTTAAAAAGGCTTTACCTCGGTACATTTTCTATTCACTTCTGATTATAAGTTAATATAGTTAAAAAAGGAAAATAATGGTTAAAAATGCTTTACCTAGGTATCTATTTTTATGCACATCTGACCACAATTTAACATAGTGAAAAAAGTTTCCTTTAAATCAAACATACACAACCGTGCAGCTTGTTCACTATTAACCAATAATAGTAACTCTAAATAAACTTTCAAATTTGTAGTGAAAATTCCTAATAAGATGAGCTTTAAAAACGGAGAAAAAAGAGGAACGAGTAAGAGAGAGAGAGAGAGAGAGAGAGAGAGAGAGAGAGAGAGAGAGAGAGAGAGAGTGAAAGAGAGAGAGAGAGAGAGAGAGAGGAGAGAGAAGAGAGAGAGAGAAGGAAATAATTGTTAAAAAGGCTTTACCTCGGTACATTTTCTATTCACTTCTGATTATAAATTAACCCCCCCCCCCGTTATTGGAGAGGGCCTGTTTTAGTTGGTGTTTATTTTGTAAGGTTTGTATTGTATTTATTGTGTCCTTAGGACTTTTGTCCGTATGTTTTTTACTGTTTTTTTACTTTTGTGCACTGAAAACGGCCAAGCGGATATCTCGACCGAAATATCCACATATTTATCATTCCTTTTTTCACTAGCTGGATATATCCTCGTTTTTTCTTCTTCGCTTTTTTTTTATTTGCTAAATACTTAAGTCTAGATCGACATTCGCGTTTTACTAAAAGCTAAATATATTGCTGAAATTTAAGTTTATTAAATTTAAATGTGGTCTTTGAAATCTTTTAGTTTTTAGAAGCCAAAGCACCATTAGTTGTTGTAGTCCAAAACTTGTTTCAAGTTTGAAGTTTTACACAAGCAGACCGTAGAACCCGTTCTGCTTGTTTTTAGCATTAGCTTGGCTCTTTAATTTCCAATGTTAAAAGCATATTAAAAAACCGTAGAACCCGTTCTGCTTGTTTTTAGCATTAGCTTGGCTCTTTAATTTCCAATGTTAAAAGCATATTAAAAAACCGTAGAATCTTACTTGCTCTAAAACGTCTATTTTCTTTGCACTAGTTGATTTCGATTTCATGCTACCGTCTTCGGTCTTCGACTCCACAGGTGGACTCCTCCTACTAGATGGCATAGGTGATGAGCTCCTAAGCACGCTACTAACACTAAAAGCTGCTCCTAAATCTTGCAAATTAATAACCGATATTTTCCTTTGCTCCTCATCTATCCTTTCCGAGAGCACATGAATCCCTGTAAGAGGAGAAGCAATACGATCTCCAGAGTCAACAGATCCACGCTTTTCACTGCTAGCAATACTTTGCAATAAAGATTTTGCTGGAGCTTGGGGTAATTGAACGACTGTATCCCTTCTTTCTTTGATTCGAACACTATTCGTTTCTTTACTTGAGCTTGAATCATCACTATCTATACTGTCTCGAATCAGTTCAACCGTCTTAATCCTTGGTGGCTCGATCTGTCCTAACTTACGGGCGGGTACTTCTGGTTTATCAATCGTTGGGAGGGGAAGGGGCGTGTCCTCAATAGGAGGACTGGGGAGGCCAAATGGAGATCGACCCTTTTCGGGTTGGCTATATACAGATTCTTCTTGATCTTGACCTTTGGCAAAACTTTGAAAGGCAGTTCTGCTTGATTCTTCAACATCAAAATAAACAGTCGATTCAGGTCCAGGCAAGGATCTAACTTCTTCTTGATTTTTGGGATCTAAGTTTGAGTCACGAAGTCCAATGAGATAGCTTTCTGGAGATATTGGAGCAGTTGGAACGTCAAAGACTCTTTGCTCCACTTTAGTACATGCCGTCCAGATTTGTTCTTGATTGTCTTTACCGGATCCTCCAGCCAGCTCCTAAAAATATAATAAAAGAAATATTGAAGTAAATTTTGGTTTCTACTAAAAGTCGATTATATTAAAAGGTTTAATCAATATGCCTACCCTAGGTAGCGCAACAATAACAACATCAGTAACATTTTTACCGGGAGGGGTAAGGCTCAGTTCCTGCCCCGCCCGAATCAGTAACATTTTTAAGCTAGGAGATCCCACTCCAATCTTACTCCAGTTGTAGATTTTTCTCTTATGCATGCGATTCTAGAGTCAAAATAACTAACATTGAATCCTTAACAGAAGACATGAGAAAAATCTTTATGAAAAGCTGAACTCTCTTCCGATAATTTAGATCCACATTCGCTCGAAATGATCCCTCGTGACAAAAGCGCAATTGTTTGAGCACCCATGGAGGTAAAAATATGAGTTTTCATACTTTTGAAGATAGCAGCCTGAGACCTCTGTAATAAGGTTCTCAGTTATCTAAAATTTCGCAGTAAGGTTTTCTGCAAGATCCCGTCACTTTTTGAGGCAGAAGTTTTAAACTTCTACAAAGGGTTTTTTTCGAGAAGACACTTTTTTAAAGGATTTTATTTATTTTATATTAACTACATGCATTATAATGGCCTTGGAAATGGGAGACTAGATAGCTATTCGGCAGTTCGACAGCGATCGACTATCTCAAAATTTTAGCTCAATAGTAATTTTTATAAATTGTTGTTTGGCCCTACGAAAAAAAAAACTTTGTAAAAATAACGTCACAGTAAAACATGCATTGGCCTATATGCTTCTTCAGAATTGGGTTTCAGATTTTCGACCCCCAAATTTGACCCACACAATTTTTTTTTCTAAGGATATTTGAAAATGCCAGGACAAGTCCTTCACTCTTTCCTCCTTAGTGGTCTGTAGTAGTTTAATTTTTCTATTTAAAAGCCTTAGGCCACAAAACTTGGCCTTTCCCCCCTTTAATTCCAAAAATATTCAAACTCAATGTTTATGCTCCGTGTGAAAATTTCAGGTATGTTATTTATCTGAACTCCTAAGGTTTTTAGATTGAGACTGAGCCTTGTCTCTCCACCAAGCCAATGGTGAGATATCCTTTGTAATTTAGTTTTTAGATTTGAAAATAAGTTGAAATAAGTCGGAGACATGCGAAGTAGGAAAACGTTCATAACGGCTAAACAAGCTTAGACAAAAAGTCTAAGTAATATCATAATTCTGGTTGGGTGAATTAAATCTTAAAACTATCAAGTTCAACGATATTCTGATCTCATGATCTTCGGAGCAAGTTGCAGTCGCGGCCACGCATTTCAAAGGGAACAAAAACAATTCCTACAGAAGAAGAAAAATTCTGACGATCTAAAATAACCAGACAAAGTTGCGTCGCGAATTACAGCTAGTATGTTTGAATGAAAGCAAAATTCTGTGGTTTTCCTGGAAATTTTTTGGGACACTAAGATACATTTCAATACATACTCAAAGCAAATATCGAAGCTATCAACAGTTCAACTTCGCCATTATATCAAAGGATGTTTATCCCTTTATCTTAAATACAATTTTTCCCGTTAAAGATTCATACTTTTTTGCTGTGATCCCATACAAAAGCAAACCGAACATTCACCCACACGAACAAATTTTTGCTTTTTGATCAAATGAAGTAAAACGCGGCTGCCGAAACGATATTGTAGATAGACTAAAAAAATAATTTGCTAAATCAAAGAATAGATGAACAAATCCCCGAAAAAAAATTCTGTATGTAGAGGTAAATTCTGAAATTAAAATGATTCGTTTTTTAAAGTGAAAATTTGACTGAAATTTTCTGATTAAAAGCAAAATTCCTGGTGTTCTCAGAAAATTTTGCAATAAAAATAATTTAGATATTTATCTAAAAAAAAGATTTTTACAAATCCTTAAATCGTAAGTTTCTAATTATTTATTCTATATTAACTTTTATTACTCGTTAAAAGTATTTATTATTATAATAATACAAATAGCTATTATTAATTATCATTGACTCCTTTATTTATTTTAGGTGCAAATGCACTGGCGAAATGAACGAATTTTTCAAGTTCGAGCCAAAGCACATGCTATGTGAACATTTACCCGTAAGAAATTTTTCTCATCAGGCGACGTGAAATCCGAATGCCAAAGCGATATTGAACTTTTATCACAACCGTGTTCTTTGTCCATATTGGAGGGGTATTCGTCTTTGGGTTGAACTTCTATTCGGTAATGCCTACCTTGACCCCCTCCCTCAACTGGGGTCCCTTAGCCCTAACATGATCCAAGCACCACAACAAGTGGTCTACAATCAGTCTACATTGAGAGTTCATACTGAAAACACATCTTTTTGAATATAATTTCATTCATACAGTAAAACTGTCAATACAGTAAGACATTTGTGATTCCCTATGGTTTTTATTGAATTAATTTCATAATCGGGTTTGGACTTGAAAATAGTTCACCTTGAACTTGGATTATATTATTTGACCTACATATTAATTGACCTACAACATATATATTTTGATCGGAAAACTCGACTGTCCCTGGCTATGATAATTAGACTGCGCAATGACCGATCAAAATAGGAAGATTATTTTAAATCCGTTACTGAACTTTGTCAAGAGATCTATGCTTGATGGTGCGAAAATTGATCTAATTATCGGAAAAGCTGTAAGTTTTTTTGGTCATGGTACTATTATCAGTGCTAAAGAGTTTCTGTATAAAGAGCTGAATATTCAGAGCCGGTGTGTGAAAAATGCAAAGGATGAAGATAATGTATTTGACATTTGTAAACAGTTAAATCAGGCGGCAAAGGATAATTTTGCCTGTTCCCACTTTTGTTATATTCTTACCTTCTGAAACCCCAGCAACCGGGGAGGCAGTCTCGTCTATTTTATTCTCGAAAGTTAATGAATTATCTCGGAAAATTGACGGCTTTTTGGAGAATGTGATGCATTCAGGTTCTGTTTGGTCTGCAAGAATTTATACCAGTGCAACCATTAATCCTGCCCCACCTCTTACGGTTGCCGTTATTCTGAAAAACTGTCCTGCAAACCTGACCTCACCTAATGCTCGTAAGGACTTCGTCGATAAACTTTGCCCTGAGGCCTCAGGTGAAATAAGTGAACTTAAAAAATCGGCTTCGGAATGGATACTTGCTGTTAATTCAAAGCGTGCAGCGAATAAAAGTCCCGAAAGTAATTAAAACAGCACCCCAGTTATCTTGTTGAGTTTGAACTCCCCACCATTCATAGGGATCCTGAAAGGCGTACCGATTGAATATGATGAGACTCAAGTAAAATCTCTTGTAGCAAATTGCGTGAAAATTTCACACTGCAGAAAGTCCCGGGTGTTCAAGGTCTACATTGAGTCAAAGCAAAACCTGGATCAGTTCTTAAAAGTTTCTGTGAAAGTTGGCTACGAAAAGCTCTCTGCACAAGCATTTGTATATCACCCAAAGCGTTGTTACTCGTTTCATAAGACTGGGCATCTGGCCTCGCAGTGCTCTAATCGGGCCCTCTGCTCTCGCTGTGGATCATGCGATCACACCTCAAACAGTGCCTCTCCGTGTTCGGAAAAAATGTTCTGTCTAGATTGTAAAGTTACCGACCATACTTGTTACAGTGTAAATTGTCCTAATACCAAAGGTCAACTAGCAAAGGCAAGGGTATGACATGGATTTGTCTGCTTCTACGCAAGCTGTACTCTTGTGGAATATTAATGGTGGATTTTCAGTAAAAATTCCTGTGATAAAAGGTTTGCTTTCGAATTGTGACGTATTGTGCTTGCAAGAGCATTTTTTGACGAGACATAGTTTAGGCCTTCTCAAAATTGACAATAATTTTACTAGCTATTCGGTGCCCGCTAAACGATCCGCTTCTAGTGGCCGCCCCTCGGGTGGTATTGCGAAGCTTGTTAGGACCTCGTGCCGGTCGAGTATTTTTTATTCATGTGATTTTTTTCTTGCTGTCCGTGTAAAAGAGTATGTTATTGTAAACGTCTATCTCCCAGCAGATTATCGCAATGCCCGATCAGAATTTTTATTTACTTCAGCGCGTGAGAAACTAGGGTCTTGCCTTTCAAAGATTCGCCTGTTAGGTAAGTGTTGTATTATTAAAGGAGATTTTAACTGTAATTTAACTGACACCTCCTGATTGCGTACTTCTATTTTGTCTGATATTTTGGACGATTGGCTTAGCATATTGTCAAAAGATGTTGATTACATCTAAACACACCATTCGAGTTACGTGTCGAACCTTGACCATCTTGTTTCTTCTATAGACCTCCAAGTTTCTGCTGTTCAAGTCGTTACTGATTTCCAACTATCAGACCACCTTCCAATATCTGCATCTATTTATTGTTCCTCTGCTCAGTCTACTCCCACTACACAACCACATCAGCCCCACGCCCAATTTTACAGGGATTGGGAAAATATCCAAGATGACCTTTTTGCTGCAGTAACTAATTCTGTCCTCCATAAAATTCATGTTCCGTTCCAGCTGCTCATGGAAAATCCGCAACTTGATGCAAATGAAATACGGGTGTTGCTAGATATCTATTTTGCACAAATTTGCCATGCTCTGCGATGCGCAGAAAAAGCCACTATACCTCTTAAATGTATGCATCGGGGTGTCACGAAGCATTGGTCCAGTAATCCGAGCCTAGTTGAATCTTGGAGAAAATCCAAATTTTGGTACCATTTGTGGCTCCAGTGCGAGCGTCCTCACTCTTGCTGGGTTTCTAACATTCGTCTTTCTACCAAAAGAAAGTTTGCAAGAGAACTATGTATCCACATGACCCAAATAGTTGAAGAGATATCCCAGCAAGCTTCTCTGTCCCAACCTTCCTTCTGGAGAAATGTATCAAGAGATCCTCCTAGGGCCCAACTATGTGCTCAAGTTATTCCTGATTCCGAATGGAATTCATACTTCTCTGCTGAATTCTCCCCACCAGATGCCGCCCTACAGTCCGAATATGAAGATAAGCTTGATAAATTTCTGTCTAGGTGTCCATCCGACAATTTTGTTGTTTCAGCTGATTCTGTACTGCGAGCAATCCAACGCCTAAAGCGTAAGAAATCTTCTGGCATCGATAAAATAAGCGCTCTTCACATTCTGCATGGAAGCCAGCTGCTGGTAAACCATAATGCTCTTTTGATGCAGATGATTGTTACCCAAGGAGTTGTACCGTCTTCTTTCTCAATCGGAGATCTCACTCCAATTCCAAAGAAAGGTAAACTCGCAACCCAGTGCTCGTCCTTCCGCCCTATAACAGTAGCTACTACCTTCTGTAAGCTTCTTGAACTTCTGTTCATTGACCAACTGAATGCAAAATGCTATGTTCCACCAAACCAATTTGGATTCCAGCCACGTCTCGGTTGTGCCCACGCTTTGTCGGCTGTCGCGAACACATTGATCGATGCTGATGCATCAGGTGAAACTCTCGTGTTGGCTGGGAATGATGTTCGTAAAGCGTTCGACTCTCTCATTCACGCCGCTATGCTACTCCATGCAGCAAAACGTGGAGTGAGCCCCTTATATAGCAGAGCCCTTCGAGACATGTATTATCGTCTTAAAGTTCGCTTAATTCTTCAACTATTAACTAGAGTTAACGGCTCTCAAGTCTACGCACTAATCTATAATATTTTTGTCAAGGTCGAAAAAGGTACCCGTCAAGGTGCTGTTTCTTCCCCTTCACTTTTCAATCATGGAGTTCTTCCTATACAGTCGCATGGTCCCATATTATTCCCCTGTGCTAGCCCTCATTTATCCCTCGCATGATATGCAGACGACGTTCTGAACTTGAGTTACCCTATCTAACGCATAAGCGATGTTTTTGCAATTCTACAATCTGAGTATGCAAAACTAAGTCTTCAGTTCAATGCTTAAAAGTCCGAAATTGTATTCTTCAATTGGAAGCAAAAGTCGCCTAGGGATATTCCTCTCGGAAATAGTAGGATTAAGCCAGTAGATCATATCACCTACCTCGGTCTTCCCATTGGTTCGTCAGTAATACACACGCGACAACTATTAATTGCTCACATTGAGCGTAGAGCGTAGATATGCTTCTTTTGTAACTAATAAGTTACGGTTCAACCGCCATCTTCTCTCGAAACTTTTTAACTCTGTCGCTCTACCACATTATTGGTACATATCGCCGTTTTGGAAAATGCTCACAAATTCTGTCAAGTCAAAAATTCGTTCAGTTTTCTTCCGGTTCGCAATATCTTTTACGTTTTCCCTCTTGGACGCACAATTCTTATTTGATTAGAAAATTCAGCATTGCTGACCCAATTATAGCTGTGGAAAAGCAAATTCGTGCTTATAATTCCCGTTTAATGAAGTTGAATCATACATGGTCGTCAGTATTAACCCATTAGTTAAGATGTATTTGTTGTGTTCTTTTATTTTATTTTTATTTTTTTTAAGTGTTTGTTTTCGCGCTTAGTGTAATTGCTGCAGTTTTTAAACTGACTGATGATTTATTCTCTTTTCGTATGAGTCAAATTTAAGTGACGCTGATTATTCTCAATTTTGGTGTCAATTTTTTTTTTTGATAATATGTTTCGTATATTAATAATAATAGAGTTGTTTATTAAATATCGATTCTTTTAAGCATATTGCTTTAAGTAAAGTTGTAAAAGGATCCGTGATTGAATAATTTCCTTGTTTCTGTTATTTATGTATATCGGAGTAAATGAATCATTTGTTGAGAGTGATCTGAGTTCAAGACCAGTAGGCGCAAGTGTTGTTTAAATGTTTTTACCGTGCCTTGTCATGTTTACACTAGTTAATATTATTATCTACTTTATATATTTTTTAATTCACTTTTGATTGTTTTTTTTTGTTTTTTTTACTAATAGCGGCTTGATGCAATGATGTTCATATTATTTATGTTTGTTCAGTATTTAGGAGCCTAAAAAAAGGAAAAGAAACATGTCGCGTACCTACAGAGTAGTGTATAATTGAGTTTTTCTTTCTCGTTTTGTGTAATTTGTTCTAAGAGCTGATTTAGATCTTAGCTCCAGCGTTCGTCACTAAAAACCACATGTATAACTCCTAAGTTTATGTGTATTGCTTTTTTTGTTGTTGTTTATTGCTCCGTCTTTTCCTTTTTTGTATGACGGGTTTTCCAATAAATAATAATAATAATAATAGACTGAAATAATTCATTCACTTTCACCATTTTCAGTAAAATTCTAGATTAGAGGTTTTTATTTATCTTATAAGAGTGTTGGGTTAGGTTACTGAAACTCTCAGAAATGAATCCAGAGCGTTAATGATCCTCCAGGAAGTTCTTTTGAAGTAGGCTACCTACATCCATTCATTCCCCCTCTATAGGACACTGATCTTTGATGGTGTTTTTTACAATCTTTATGTTATAAAAGTTAAACCTTGAGAGATAGTCTACTACTCAAATAAGGAACAAGAAAAGTGTTTTCAGTCTCGTATCTTTGCTCCATCCTGATTTATAAGGTTTCAAACATTTGTAAATCTTTTGTTTTTTAATTTGGGGGAAAAAACTTTGACATGGCTCAAAATTATACTGAAATAGCAGGAATCACGTTTTTAAAAACTAGAGGCATTGAGAAAGAGACCGAAAACCCAAAATTAAAGCATTTTATTTTGTCAAAACTTGCATAGCTATAGACCTGCCATCTATGCTATGTCCTAATCCCAAGAAATAAGGAAAAAATAGTGGTAGTTGCTTGGAAATTTCATTCACCTAACTCAACTTCTGCCCAAGATAGCAATAGGCCCCTCGACTACGATGTTACCCCATTTTCTTCTAAATTTTCTTTTGAAACAGCATATGAACAATACAATTTATTAAATTCTTGATAGGCAAAATACAAAAAGACAAATTATCTTTTAGCTCAGTAGAAAAACCGAAATTGTATTCAAATATTTATTGCCACATTTTAAAGACCTTAAATTCAAACTGAATCTCCTCAAATCTTCGAAAGATGAACATTCCCACTTTAACATGAGCATAACTTAACAGAATATTCATTGTTACTTTAAATTAATTTAAAAAAGATCAATTTCTACATTTAAATTCATCATTCTCCATCATAAGTTAAGTTCATACGTTTATTAATCCACATTCACAAACAAATAAATAAATGAAACAACACTTTCACGGTGGAGAAAACCTATGAAGGTTTGCCGTCGCGCGAAAGTTCACGTAACTACTTACCTATTAACTCGACTATTTACTTAAACCTCAACTACTTAATTTAAACAAACATTATAAACAAAACGAAAATAAATAAACTATAACCAATATATGTGAAAAAATACATAAATAAATAAATAACAGAAATAAAAATAATAACAGATAAATAAAAATATAAAAGAAAAATAATAACAAATCTAGTTTCCATCACTCTTCAATATTCCCCTTCCAATCCTCCCCTCCCAGTCCCACCTTAGTCCCTGCCTACCCTTACCTCTCCAGCTTCTCTTCCTCGCCTATCCTGCTTACCAGCCATAATATACCAGTCATTTAACGATTTTTAACGATGAATTTAATTCAACTCCAGTATAAGAAATCCAAATATCCCTTCAGTAATATTTTCATAGCAAACAAAAAGCATTTTAGAAAACTGCTGTGAGCGATAGCCAGCTAGACAAAAGTCAAACACGGAGAAGAAAGTGGCGACAAAAAAAGAGAGAAAAATATTAAGTCAACAAGCCAAGATGGATGACGCATTACTGAGAAACTACGCATGATGTTATAGAGTATGAGAGGATGCATGTGTGATTTTATTTCATGACGTTAGGGCTGGGAGTCTTTGAACTGACATTTTTCCCTATAATAGGCCAATAAAAATAATTTTTCAAACCCTTAAGGACCTATGAAACCTTCAGAAAAAAAAGTACTATAGTGTATTAATCAGTAATTTGTTTCATGGTACAGTAGAATCATTGTACAGCCCCCATATGGCACAAAGAAATAAAAGACAAGAAATTTACAATTTGACAAATAAAAGATCTAAAGCTGAACTGGCCAGCCATGACAAAACAAGGAAATGAACCTGAAAATGACAAACGGTTTTATAGCCGGTAAAAGGAAACGAAGAGAAAAAAATATAGATATATATATAATATATATAGTTTTATATATATATATATATATATATTTATATATATATATATATATATATATAGTTTTATATATATATATATATATATATTTATATTATTTTATATTCTAGTTGTTTTTTGTACGCTGAAGACGCCTTGTTCTATACGGGCGAAATATTCGTTTGACTTTTGCTCTCTTTGTTTCCTATAACTGGCCATTGCCCCCTTTGTCATTTTCAGATTCATTTCTTTAAATTGACAAATTCCAAACACAATATGCTTTTTACGTACAAGGGGGAAAATACGATATGTCATGCCATGTTTTTCATTTTCTTCTGATTAGTGGCAAGATTTATGGCACCACCAGTTCCTTGGTGACACTCTCCTAGTTAGGGCCATGACAAGAAAGGGAAAATCTAGCTTTGAACCCCAGCCCTTCTGCAAAATGTGAAAAAATTACAAATGATACGCCGTTTTGTTTCCACAGTGATTTAGGCCTAGCTTAGGTAAACAATAGATAAGAATAAAACTGAAAAACCCCTTAAAATTTGTAGCTTCCATTTCCCTGATTCTCTAGTTTTCTTGCTTTCTTACAAGTTTTGTCACATTCACTTTTTCGTGATTCACTAAATATTTCGTTTCCCTTAAACGAAACCCTCAAGTTTTCTAAACTAAAAAAAAAAATCCTTATGTCTATAGAATAATTGGTTGACTATATATTTTATGCTTAAAAATAGAACAATTTTCAAATCAAAAAATTCCAGACGCAAAATCTTGATTACGTCCCTCTCCCTTGTCTCCCACAAAACTTCCGGCCAAATTCTAACAAACTTCTCATTTACTTACAAATTTATGATCAGTTATTTTAACTGTTATTATTTAATTATTATTTTTATTTTTAACTTATTTTTATTTTATTAATTAATTAATAAATTATAACTATTTTCGTTTATTAACTGCGACCTCTAATTTATCTTAATAAAAATAGATTTTCGAGTTACATAATAATTATAGCGATTAGATCATTTATTTGAAATTTTCCGCCCTTAAAATTTATGCGCCCGGGGTAAGTACCCCCTCTGCCTTCCCCCTAAAACCACCTCTGAACACTAGTTTAAAAGACTACTAAAAGACACTCATGTTAAGGTATTTTTAGTTAAGCTTATTGTTTCCTTTGTATCCAGCGGGGACAACTCTAAAATACATGATTATTTAATCAAAACTTCCGTCAGTTTTTATGATGGGTACTGTCCTTGCCCTGGTTAACCAGTTGGAACGCAACAATTTATACAAATCAAAATATGTTAATGTATATGTTATGGGGGGGGGGGTCAGATTAGGGGGTTTCGTGGGAGGATCTTTCCACGGAGGATGTCTTGGGGGAAGAGACATTTCTATGAAGGGGCACAGGATTTCCCAGTATTATTTAAAAAACGATCAGAAATTAAATAAAAAAAAGGTTTTTTCATCTGAAAGTAAGGAGCAACAGTAAAAATTAAAACGAACAGAAGTTATTACGCATATGAGGGGGTTCTCCTCATTGTTAATACCACGCTTTTTACGCTAAAGTTTTTTTTTAGTAATTTAAAAAGAGCTATCTATTCTAATTAACCGGCCTATCTATTCCATATTAGAGGTTTGTAGAAGAACATTTAAATTATTGCTATAGATGTATTGAATAAATCACTAATATTGACGAATTTCTGCCACTAACTGAACAGAAATCAACAAAAGAGAGAAGAAAAAAGAGACAGATAAAGCTAGGAAGTACATCCATGGGTCAATCTATATCTTTGATCTTATCGCTCTGGTTTATCTTTCTGCTGCAATAAACCAGAGCTGCTCTAAGTTAAACTGGACAGTATTTACACTTAAAGCATATTCCCTCTTTGTTAGGTAGCCAGGAGACGGAGTTTTTTTTTTTTTTCTTGCATTTTTTTTCTCGAACATTTCTTTACTGCTTTGTCCATTTTAGTAACACACAAGTAAGTATACATCACTCTACCAAACTTTTGCACACATGGTTTTGGATAAAAATTTTAAGAAGTAAAAATAGGCTAGCAAAAGAAGCGTATTTTATTTTTTTGGAGGATAAGATAGAGATAGGGTGGCCGCAAGAAACTAAGAAAATTTTAGATGAAGTAGGATATTTGTATTTTTGGAATGAAAAGCTGGGATCGAATTCGGACACAGTGGTTAACAAGGTAAAAGAAAGGTTACACGAGCAAGGAATACAGCAGTGGCAGGCTCGGAAGGAGCCCCTGAAATCTTTGAGTCTGTATAGTACGGTGAAGGACACGTGGGGGGAAGAAGTTTATTTCAAGTTGGGGTTGAAAGGGGAAGAAATAAAATGGATTTCGAATTTAAGGGGAGGTTCAATTGATATAGGGGAAAGGGAGAGGATATTAAGGGGTCATAGTGTTAACCCAGTCCCTTGTCCCATGTGTGGGGAAGATGATGAGGATATGTTTCATTTTTGGGGGAATTGTAAGGAATTGGCGAATCTGAGAAATGAGTGTTTTTCGTTAGTGTTGGAATATAGATAGTAGGTGGAAGGGATTATAGGATCACGAGTTAAAATGACATTAGAGAATTTGGCCAAGTATGTTGATGAAGGGCTGATACATCGTGAAATATGTATCTCTTTAAAAATGTTTTCGTGAAGATTCATATATAAATATTTTTTTTTTATTTATTTGTGATTTTTTGTTGGTTTTGTTATGTTTGTGTTCTGTTTTTTTCCTATGACCCAAAGCCCTGTTGTGACCCCTTGTAGAAAAGCACACACAAAGGAGACGGTGCCCTTTGCCCCAAATTCCTATAATATTTATGATTATCGTATTTTCTACATCTTGGATTTGATTTAGCCGTTAATAAACAATATAATTTACCATCTGTTTTTTGTACTTACAGAAAACAGACATGCAGAAAACAGAAGTACTGAAGGCGTAAATAGCGGAAAGAATAGTAAGGAAGAACTGATCTATTAAAACATAATAGTTATATTCAGAGATCAGAATCGAGCTCGAGTTTAGTTCCAAAATAGAATATTTATTAACCAAAACCAAAAACTGAAATCTTTTTAATAATGCAAGTCAATGGTTGAGCTTGCTGAGACACCTGTTTTTTTTCCAATTCTGCAATCTTTTTTTTGCGCTGAAAATTTTTTAGCCCGCTTTTATTCAACCGCTGGATGGTCAGCCGCTTAGTGACGAAGCTGCCCAGGTCAGTCTATGGAAAGACCACTTCTCGGGCCTCCTCAACGCCGAAGCCGATACGCAGACTGACCAGGAACTCATCAGCCTAGCCACCAGCACCCAGGAGCTGCTGACAAGTGACAGAGAAACTCCTTTCACGTCATAAGAAGTCTACACAGCAGTAAAACGTTTGAAGAATAACAAAGCGGCAGGCGTATGTGGAATATCAGCTGAGCTTCTGAAGTATGCCGGACCGGCGATGCTACTTTGGCTTCATATGCTGTTTTCTGTGGTTTGGTGCACAGAATGGATCCCGAAGGACTGGTGAGCAGGTATAATCCTGCCCTTATGGAAGAGAAAGGGGAGCAAGAGCATCTGTTCGAACTACAAAGGCATAGCGCTACTTTCAGTACCAGGAAAGCTCTCTGCTATAACCCTGCTGGATAGATGCAGGAGCATCCTTAGAAGAAAGATGAGAGTCCAGCATGCGGGGTTTATGCCCGGGAGATCCACTGTCGAATAAATCTTTACCATGCGCCAGTTAATTGAGAAGACGAAGGAATTCAGGAGGAAAGCATATGTTGCCTTTGTGGACTTCAAGGCTGCGTTTGACTCGGTGGATCGCAACTTGCTCTGGCTGATACTTCGATCAACTCGTCTACCAGACAAATATTGCAAGTTGTTTGAAAAGCTTTACGAAGAGACCGTGGGTTGCGTCCAAGTCAACGGCAAACGGAGCACGACATTCGGCATCAAAACCAGTGTGCGACAAGGGTGTGCCGCCACCCTGAAACTAATAAACTATGTGATAGACCATGTCATGACACGAACAACAAATCGCCTGCCCTTTGGTCTGCAGTTTGGAGATCGCGTTCTGACGGACGCTGACTTCGCATATGATCTTGGTCTCGTTGCTGACTCAATCGACGAGTCGACTGACGCTCTGGAAGTCCTACAGGAAGAGGCAGCAAAAGTGGGGCTGAAAATACATTGGCTTAAGACGAAGATAATGGCAATTGAGCCCCCACGCCCAGTCTCGCTCCCTAAGAACATAACTGTTTTCAAAGCTCCTGTTGAAATTGTACAGAACTTCACTTATCTTGGCTCCGTGCTGTCTAAGGACGGCTCTATAGAGGAAGAGGTGCGCAGTTGAATTTCAAAAGCCTCGTCTATCGTCGGAAAGGGCTCGAGAGTTGTCGTAGAATTCTGCGTATGTATAGGTAAACGAAAATATAAATTTATTTAATACATCCGTAGGCCTTGTCCTCCTCTATGCTGCAGAGACCACGCCTCTCAAATCAGCAATCCTCAGAACGATAGACCTCGGCCAGACGAAACAGCTCCATCGGATTCAGGAATTTCGATGGGACGATTTTGTAAGCAACGCAAGTTAGGTTGCTCGCACTCACCTCCCAAGTGCCATTCTCCGTCCAAATAGCGCACCGTACTCTCAGATGGTTCGGAAACCTCCTGCGTATGTCGACGACAACCCCAGCCCGAACAGTCTACGATTTTGACGCTAAGGCTAATGGCTGGTCTCGCCCGAGGGGCAGACAAAGTGGAAGGATAGCCTCAACAAATTCCTTGAGATAGCTAACATCGCTGTCGAAGAGGCCCCATTAATAGCAGTAGACCGGTCAGCCTGGAGGAGCAGAGTTGCGACGCTCTCTACGCCACCCCCAACGTGGCAGGAGCCTTAAGTTTTATTCAACCTTATAACGGCTCTGCTGAGCCGTCCTAGCCGAGTGGTTAGAAATCTGGACATAAAATCCTGAGATCAGGGGTTGGAGTCCTGATTTCGAGGGGTTATTGGGTTTGGAACGGGGGTCAATGCTGTGACCCTGTAAGCTCAGCCAAAGTTGACCCAGCTCTAAATGGAAAAATCTGGGGGGGGGGGGGAGAACACAGGAAGTGTCGGATGATTTGCCCCCAACCACGCACTGCACTCGCAGCCGAAGGGATTGAATCATGATTTCGGTACTTGCGCAACGCAGACCATTGGTCAGCATGCAACAAGTTTAGTTTAGTTTAATTCAACCTTATTTGAGTTACAGATCCCGTTAGAAAGATTACTTAACCAATTTGAGCATAAGAGCATAAGCTATTTGAGGAGAAATAGCTATTCCACATCGTATAGCAAATACTACTTCCAGATAATTACATCATGCATAACTTAGACAAAAACATATACAAAAGCTGGCAATCTTGTTTTCAAAAGACATAGTCTAATTTAAAAAACAACTGTTGATTATCAACTGGCCCGCACACGTCTAGAAATCCTGATTTTACTTCAGGCTTTTTTTTTTCACAAACCCCCGCACCCACAAACACACGCACACAAAAAAAGGAAACTCGACAATACATTGTTTCAAGAACTTATTGTTACTTTTCTCTCAGTTTTTTTTTTTTTTTTTTTTTTTTTTTTTTTTTTTTTTTTTTGTATCACAGAGTGTTCACACTGTAATGCCGAAAAAGGTTACGACGTAAAACCCTTTGGAATTTCAAATGTAGCTATCAATACCATGGAAGAATATACTGCACTTTTATTGGAGGGAAAGAGGGGTCCATATACTGGGAGTCAGGGGGAATGGGCTACATAATAAATTTTTTTCTCCAAATTTACTTATAGAAAACAGACGTGCAGAAAACGTAAGTTCTGAAAGCAGAAATAGCGAAAAGAAGAGTATGGCAACTACCCCCTTGCCCCTCCCCCCCCCCAAACGACACCCCTGATCAATACATGTATAAAGATTGCAGTAGATTAACTGGATGATATGGCTTCCATAAACGCAGTTTCCAACAATTTGGAGGGGGTAGAGGCTCGTCATATTGAGTTTAATCTTATCCCAGTATACAAAAAGATGTTTTGTCAAAAATTCTTTTTGTCAAAAAAAACAAAAAGAATTCTCAATTGTCTAAATTCTTACTCAATTTAAAAAAAAGAATCACCATGAAAAAAAAATTAGATGAAAACTGAAAAACAGTCTATCAATGATATGAATGTATGTATGTATTTCCAAAAAAAACCATCGGGCCACAGGAAAAAAAAATGAACATAAACATTACAAAACCAACAAAAAACCACAAATAAATGAAAAAAAACGTACTTATATATAGTTGTTCACGAAAATATTTATAAAGAGATACATCTTTCACGATGTATCAGTCTCTCATCTGCATATTTAGACGGATTCTTTAAAGCTGTTTGAACTCTTGCTCCTACACTCCTTCCACCCACCTTCTATGTATCAGTACTAACTAAAAAAACTCATTTCTTTTACTTGTCAATTGCTTAACATTCCCCAAAAGATGAAAAATATCCTCATCATCTTCCCAAAACATCAGACAAGGGACTGGGTTAACACTATGACCCCTAAATTTTCTCTCCCTTTCCCAAATATCAATCGACCCTCCCCTTAAATTCAAAATCCATTTCATTTCTTCCCCTTTCAACCCCAACTTAAAAAAACTTCTTCCCCCAACGTGTCCTTCACCGAACTATACAGACTCAGAGATCCCAGGGGCTCCTTCCGAGCCTGCCACTGCTGTATTCCTTGCTCATGTAACCTTTCTTATACCTTATCGACCACTGTATCCTGATTTGATCCCTGACCTTCATTCCAAAAATACGAATATCCTGCCTCATCTAAAATTTTCTTAATTTCTTGCGGCCACCTTACCTCTATCTTATCCTCCAAAAAAATAAAATACGCTTCTTTCGCTAGGCTATTTTTACTTCTTAAAACTTTTATCCAAACTATTTATGCAAAAGTTTGGTAGAGTGATGTATACTTACGTGTGTGTTACTAAAATGGACAAAGCAGTAAAGAAATGTTCGAGAAAAAAATGCAAGAAAAACAAAAAAAACTCCGTCTCCTGGCTACCTAACAAAGAGTGAATATGCTTTAAGTTTAAATACTGTCCACTTTAACTTAGAGCAGCTCTGGTTTATTCCAGTAGAAGGATAAACCAGAGCGATAAGATCAAAGATATGGATTGACCCATGGATGTACTTCCTAGCTTTATCTGTCTCTTTTTTCTTCTCTCTTTTGTTGATTTCTGTTCAGTTAGTGGTAAAAATTCGTCAATATTAGTGATTTATTCAATACATCTATAGCAGTAATTTTAATGTTCTTCTACAAACCTCTAATATGGAATAGACAGGCCGGTTAATTAGAATAGATAGCTCTTTTGAAAGTAATAAAAAAAACTTTAGCGTAAAAAGTGAGGCATTGACTAGGGGGCGAACCCCCTCATATACGTAATAATTTCTGTTGGTTTTAAGTTTTAACGTTGCTCCATACTTCCAGATGAAAAAAAAAATTAATTTAATTTCTGATCGTTTTTTTAAATAATGCTGGGAAATCCGGTGCCCCTTCATAGAAATGTACATTCCCCCAAGGAAACATCTTCCGTGGAAAGATCCTCCCGTAACCCCTTAATCTGACCCCCCCCCCCCATAACGTATACATTAACATATTTTAATTTGTATAAAACGTTGTTCGCCAACTGGTTAACCAGGGCAAGGACAGTACCCATCATAAAAACTGACGGAGGTTCTGATTAAATAATCATGTATTTTAGAGTTGACTCCGCTGGATAAAAAGGAAACAATAAGCTTAACTAAAAATACCTTAACATGAATGTCATTTAATAGTCTTTTAAACTAGTGATCAGAGGTGGTTTTAGGGGGAAGGCAGAGGGGGTATTTACCCCGGACGCATAAATTTTAAGGGCGGAAAATTTCAAATAAAATACGCTTCTTTCGCTAGCCTATTTTTACTTCTTAAAATTTTTATCCAAAACTATGTGTGCAAAAGTTTGGTAGAGTGATTTGGTAAAGTTTGGTAGACCTAACAAAGAGTGAATATGCTTTAAGTTTAAATACTGTCCACTTTAACTTAGAGCAGCTCTGGTTTATTCCAGTAGAAGGATAAACCAGAGCGATAAGATCAAAGATATGGATTGACCCATGGATGTACTTCCTAGCTTTATCTGTCTCTTTTTTCTTCTCTCTTTTGTTGATTTCTGTTCAGTTAGTGGTAAAAATTCGTCAATATTAGTGATTTATTCAATACATCTATAGCAGTAATTTTAATGTTCTTCTACAAACCTCTAATATGGAATAGACAGGCCGGTTAATTAGAATAGATAGCTCTTTTGAAAGTAATAAAAAAAACTTTAGCGTAAAAAGTGAGGCATTGACTAGGGGGCGAACCCCCTCATATACGTAATAATTTCTGTTGGTTTTAAGTTTCAACGTTGCTCCATACTTCCAGATAAAAAAAAAATTTAATTTAATTTCTGATCGTTTTTTAAATAATGCTGGGAAATCCGGTGCCCCTTCATAGAAATGTCCATTCCCCCAAGGAAACATCTTCCGTGGAAAGATCCTCCCCCGTAACCCCTTAATCTGACCCCCCCCCCCTCCCCATAACATATACATTAACATATTTTAATTTGTATAAAATACAAACCTCTAATATGGAATAGACAGGCCGGTTAATTAGAATAGATAGCTCTTTTGAAAGTAATAAAAAAAACTTTAGCGTAAAGAGTGAGGTATTGACTAGGGGGCGAACCTCCTCAAATACGTAATCATTTCTGTTCGTTTTGAGTTTTATTGTTGCTCCTTACTTTCAGTTGAAAAAAAACTTTTTTTTTTTTTAATTTTTGATCGTCTTTCAAATAATTCTGGGAAATTCGGCACCCCCATCATAGAAATGTCCCTTCACCCAAGGAAACATCCTCACTGGAAAGATCCTCCCCCGTAACCCTCTACTCCGACCCCGACCCCCCTTAACATATACATCAACATATTTTGATTTGCATAAAATGTTGTTCGCCAACTGGTTAACCAGGGCAAGGACAGTACCCATCATAAAAACCGACGAAAGTTCTGATTAAATAACCATGTATTTTAGAGTTGACCCCGCTGGATAAAAAGGAAACAATAAGCTTAACTAAAAATACCTTAACATGAGTGTCATTTAATAATCTTTTAAACTAGTGTTCAGAGGTGGTTTTAGGGGGAAGGCAGAGGGGGTACTTACCCCGGGCGCATAAATTTTAAGGATAACCTAATCCTTAGGATAACTTAACATAAGTGTCTTTTAATAGTCTTTTAAACTAGAGTGTTCAGTAGTTGTTTTAGGGGGGAGGCAGAGGAGGTACATACCCCGGGCGCATAAATTTTAGGGGCGGAAAATTTTAGATAAATAATCTAATCGTTATAATCATTTTGCAACTCGAGAATCTATTTTTATTAAGATAAAGTAGAGGGCGCAGTTAATAAACGAAAATAATCATAATTAATTAATTAATTAATAAAATAAAAATAAGTTAAAAATAAAAATAATACAAAGTAGTAATTAAATAATAATAGCTAAAATAACTGATAATAGTTTTGTAAGTAAATGAGGAGTTTGTTAGAATTTGGCCTGAAGTTTTGTGGGAAACAAGGGAGGGGGACGTAATCAAAGTTTTGCTTCTATAATTTTTTGTTTTGAAAATTGTTCTATTTTTAAGCATAAAATATATAATCAACCAATTACTTTATAGACAAAAGGTATGTATATGTTTAGTTTAGAAAAATTGAGGGTTTCCTTTTGGTTTCCTTTGAGGGTTTCCTGAGGGGTGCCGAAAAAGGTTACGACGTAAAACCCTTTGGAATTCCAAATGTAGCTATCAATACCAGGGGAGAATATCCTGCACTTTTATTGGGATGGGGGGGAAGAGGGGTCCATATCCTGGGAGTCAGGGGGAATGGGCTACATAATATTTTTTTTTCAAATTTACTTCTAGAAAACAGATGTGCAGAAAACGTAAGTTCTGAAAGCAGAAATAGCGAAAAGAAGAGTATGGCAATTGCCCCCTTGCCCCTCCCCCCAAGCGACACCCCTGATCAATACAAGTAAAAAGATTGCAGCAGATTAACTGGATGATATGGCTTCTATAAACGCAGTTTCCAACATTTTGGAGGGGGCAGAGGCTCGTCATATTGAGTTTAAGCTTATCCCAGTATACAAAGATATTTCTCATAGATCCCTTTTTAATTTTTTAATTATACCCCAGCCCCTTACAACCAATTCAAAACAATAAAGTTTCAGGTTTTTCTTACAAAAAAAAAAAAAAAAAAAAAAAAAATCCCGATATCTGATCTTGAAGTTTCCAATAGTCGAAATAATTCATTAAAAGCAAAAGATACCAATCAAAGACGAATGTATTTTCTATGCCGATCATTAAGCCCTCTTCATTTATCACTCCTGTCCACAAGAATCCAATCGTACAAAAAATCATCACCCAACAAATCCTCCTTTCCTTAGCTTTGAATGATAAATATTTATCAGAGCCACAAAACAAATTAATTCTGGGAAGAAACAGGCTATCTAAAAACGGAAATCAGGCTATTTGTCACAAAACCAATACTTACCGGTGCAGTCGATACCTCACCGCCTGGGGGCTCTACTGGCTTGTTTCCACCCCTGTCAACGACGCGAATTTCCAATCGACCTGAGATGTGTTCAATTGGTTCACGATCCGAAATGGACATTGTCTACAAAATGAATTCACTAATCATTTTTCTGGCTTTATTCAGTCATCCATCAAATCAAAGATTTGATGAATTACCTGCTGAGGGAAACTTGGTTATGGAATTATTTTTCCATCATTTCTATTGTTTGTCCACCAAGTAATTTGATAGATGTGTCAGTCTAATCTAATCTTTTTGTTCGCGTGTCGCATCTATCACACAACGCTGTTTGCTGTACAAGCAAACGGCAACTGATTTTGCGATATTGCATTCAGGGGCGTACCTTCTGCATTTTTATTGGGTATGTAAGAGGGGTCCATATCTGGATAGCAAAGGAGCATGGGCTATATAATAATTCCCCCCCCAATTAGTGGATGGGGCAACTGACCCCCCACCCCCAAACAAAAGAAAACACCTCTGCCGGCATTCAAGGGAAAATAGGGGATTTATAAATGAGCACTAAAACAAACAGAAATTAAAACTCGCATTTGTTGGGGTGTCGGAAAATTTATAAATGAACCCCAAAACAAACGGAAATTAAAATGCTTAGTGAAGCGAAACTTAAAATAATATAAACTACCACAAATACTTATATTTATAAGCACGAATGTATCCAAGATTTTTTCCCGGGGGGGGGGGAGGTGAGTTACAAAAAAACATGAAGTGCATCAAAAATCTATTTATATACATTTTTGTTCCGTTTTTACGAGTCAGACAAACATTTCGGGGGTTCAAACCTTCTGAGCCCCCCTCCCTCCCCCTGGATATGGACTTGTTTATAAGATATATACTCTCATATTGCCACAAGCATAAGAGTTGGGCTACCACCCACTCCAAAACCTCGAAGGCTTAATGCTTTGCACTTTAATGGAAACGATATGAAAAATGAAACATGTTTTTTGCCATAGCATATAAAAGACATAAAAGCTGATCTAGTTTACAGAAAATTGGCAAACAAATTCCAGAAATACATTCGAATAGTGACTTCCAATTTAGTTTTCCTCATTTAAAAGTAAACTTTTTCTTCGCCATTTTGGTTCAATTTTACACAAGGAAACTTAAAATTTCAAATGATATGCTTTTAATATATTGTCTACAGATTACAAAAGCATTCTTTCAAATTGGCAAACCAACAACAATTGGCAAACCAACATTCGCCAATTTATTTTCAATCAATTTTATTAAGTTGCTACCTGAACTTTTGTTAAGGAATTTTCAAACATTTTTTTTTTGGGGGGGGGGGGTGTGTATTCTTTTCTTGCAAAATATTACGAATAATATTTTAACAGCGTTTCTGCTGGTTATGAAATTTGGTTGGTGTCAAACCCTTTTAGCGTTACTTTGAGAGTGTTTACATGTTTTAGTTTTTGTTTGTTTTAAGTGTTTCTTATATTATCTTTGGATTTTTATCAGTATTTTTTTTTTAATATTGTACACTGAGGACGGTCAAGCGGAGGTCTTGACCGAAATATTTGTATTTTAATCTACGTTTTCACTGGCTTGTATCAACCTTATTTCTTTCTTCTTTACGGTTTTTTCGTTTTGTTGGTGTCACATTGATCAGTAGACGCGGTCTTCTCTATAAGCGAAAGGCAGCCGGTTTTGCGACACTCGCCGTATTGAAGGGAAAAGAGAGCTACAACGCTTACTACAACGTAACTACGTAACTACAACGCTTAAGCTCTACACCCAAAATACCTTGTCTCTAAGACAAGTACAATCACATACGTGGTCTATGCCTTTGCAAGAGTCCTATTTGGCTGAGTGCTCTAAGCTCAGGGACCTTTCTGGCAATTTTGAAAAAGGCTTATGCCAGATTTGCCTCTCACTCAGACTAGCTATCTTGGCGTTTTCTACAATTAGCCATGGCTTGATGGCAACTTGATTTAAATTCAAGTTGCATAATGTATCATGAGTCCTCTAGGCTCAGTAACATTTTTGTGTCCCGAGTCTTCTAGGCTCAGGAACATTGTTGCCCCACCCGCCCTGGAACGTCCAGAGAATGTCTAGTAGAACATGTTTATTAATTCTTTATTTGTTGAATGAAAATACCAAAAATCGTATTTTTCAAACTTTAGAAGTATGTTTGGCTTTTTTCGATTTGCTTCAATGAAAATATAAAAAAAAGGATTTGAGGAATTTGGAGGGGGGCAAATACTCGATCGAAAATACTCTATCCAAATGAGTGTGGCATTGATCATTCTCATTTAATGATTGTCATATTTGAGATTATTTTAAGCTGGGAAAGAATGTATGATCACGACAAATAAATAAGAATAACGGCATTCCAAAAAAAAAATTCCTGCGGTATTCAAGGGAAAAGAGAACAAATCAGTTCCTTAAGTGATCACAATAGTTATTTTATACAAATGCACATGTTTGACCTTAATAAATCCGAAAACATTCAAGGAACTCAAATCTCTGTGACTAGAGCAATAAATTGGAAACATAACACCTCCAATTCCCCCCTCCAACACCTACAATTTAGCAAAAAAGGCAGGCAGATAACCAAAAATAATGCTCAATAAAAAACTGCACAAAAACATATTTCTAAGAAAACTGGTGTCACGCAAATATTTCTCAAATTCAGAACAAATATTATACTCCTGAAGTATGGATACAGATATACTGCAAAACATAAATGTAGAATTCAAGTTTTAGATAGCATTTGCTGTGTTAATTTTTTGGTATTAAATCGGACAACATACATTGATTTATATTGTCACATTTCATAAAATTGAAAGGTCAGGAATAGAAAAAAAATCACTTACATCATTTTCGATGTACATGTGCAATTTAAAGCATCTTTAACATACAGAGTTAATTTTCAATATATTCTTCAATCTTACAGCTCCAAAGAAAAGTGAGACTTGAAGATGCGGATAAAAAAAAAGTTAATCCAAGAGAAAAATATGTCAATTCAAAGCAAATTGTACTTTTATTACATGCTTCAAGTATTCGAATAAAACTGCCTTGCTTTGCACTCACGCAGCCCCTTTCTATGTGCAAACGTAAACCTTCCCTATTTAGAACTTCAGACGTTGACAATTCTGTACGCAAATTTCATGAGGCGAGTAATGCATATTAATTCTGAGCTTTGGAAATTTTGGCAAAAGAAGCTCAACAAAAAAAAGTTCAAAACATTAAACATACACTTTTGGGCCAAAAATAGAACGTATGTTTAGATCTCTGCTTTAATTTTAAAATACTTTTCTTTCCAATTCGTTGTTTTCGGTGTTATTTATGAGCTAGGTTTCTGAGCCTTTCGTAGGTGTGTGTTGACTGAAACCTATGATTTGGGATATGTAAATTACTATTTCGGGCTTTTCTAAGCCAGATTTCTTAGTCTTTCGTTGGTGTGTGATGTCTGAAACCTATGATTTGGGATGTGTGGGCTGCTATTTTTTGACTTTTCTGAGCTGGATTTCTTAGCCTTTCATAGGTGTGTGTTGACTGAAACCTATGATTTGGGATGAGTGGTTTGCTATTTTTGACTTTTCTGAGCTAGATTTCATAGCCTTTCAGAGTTGTGTGTTGTCCGAAAATTATGATTTGGGATTTGTAGTTTGCTTTTTGGACTTTTCAGAGCTAGGATTCTTAGTCCCTCATAGGTGTTTGTTGTCTGAAACCTATAGTTTGGGATGAGTAGTTTGCTATTTCAGGCTTTTCTGAGCTAAGGTTTCTTAGTATTTCATAGGTGTGTGTTGTCTGAAACTTATGATTTGAGGTGTGTAATTTGCTATTTCCATTTTCATAACCAGATTTCTTGGTCTTTCGTAGGTGTGTGTTGACTGAAACTTATGATTTGGGATAGTTAATTTGCTATTTCCGGCTTTTATTAGCTAGGTTTCTTAGCCTTTCATAGGTGTGTGTTGTCATAAAATTATGATTTGGGATGTGTAGTTTGCTATTTGGACTTTTCAGAGCTAGGATTCTTAGTCCATCATAGGTGTTTGTTATCTGAAACCTATAGTTTGGGATGAGTAGTTTGCTATTTCAGGTTTTTATGAGCTAGGTTTCTTAGCCTTTCGTAGGTGTGTATTGACTGAAACTTATGATTTGGGATATGTAAATTACTATTTCAGGCTTTTCTTAGCTAGATTTCATAGTCTTTCGTTTGTTTTTGTTGTTTTAAATCTATGATTCTGGATGTTTGGGTTGCTATTTATTGACTTTTCTGAGCTGGATTTCTTAGCCGTTCATAGGTATGTGTTGACTGAAACCTATGATTTGGGATGAGTGGTTTTCTATTTTTGACTTTTTCTAGCTAGATTTCTTAGCCTTTCATAGGTGTGTGTTGTCAGAAAATTATGATTTGGGATTTGTAGTTTGCTTTTTGGACTTTTCAGAGCTAGGATTCTTAGTCCCTCATAGGTGTTTGTTGTCAGTAGAATGGGGGGTACCAGCCCCATTGCTCACCCCTGCTGCCACCTACAACTTTTTTGCACCCCAAATATGGGTATAGCCTCCCTAGGGAGAACACGTGGTCAATGGGGTCAATGACCTCTTTTTTCCAATGTCGATTTATTTGGTGTTTCTATGTGTAATAACTCCGGAACGAAGGTTGCACATGCGCATTGAATTCTAACGGGAACAATGTTATTGATCTGGGAATCGAGGGGGAAGTGAATTTCCGAGAGCTTGATTGTGTAATCGATCGTGAATGTTATGATCCAGAAATAGTATTTGTTGTTGTTGCTCTAGGCAATGCTATGAGTTTCCCAGAAACAGTTAGATCACGTGTTTCCTTCTCAGCCAATCAGCGAGTCGGTTACATCCCCCTTCTCAACCAATCAGAGGGCTTGTTACATATGGTTTTCCCCGTTACATAACAATTAGCCCTTGAGATTTCGTATATAACGGGCATGCAATGTAATTAAATTATCAGAAAGTATTGTGACACAATTGAAACAACAATGGATAAATTTGATGAATTAGAAGCCATGTCAACTTCAATTTGCAATGTAAGTACATTTTTTATTTTCAAACGAATTTTCCTTGGACATCCTCCAGTATATTCAGCTAAAACGTAAATATATTCCTTTTCCCCAAATCCTCCCCCCCCCCAAACCATACAAACATCATTATAATCAATGGAAAACATAAAATATATTCTTTTACCCTCGAACCCTAACCCCCCCCCACCATTGTTTTACAACCCCAAATTCTCGCAAAAAGAAATAATTCTCTTTTCGTTAAAGTTTGACTTTTCTCAATTGTAATCTTTTATATAAATGAGACATCCATCTCACTGTTGTTATTAGCTCGCTCTGATTTGACACAAGACTCCAATGTGAGGCCTATAATTAGCTGTCACCCTTTTCCGGTGTGTTCATACTATCCGGTAAGTCATAGGGTTATGTTTTGGCTGTCAAATTAAAATTATTTTAAGTAAAAAGAGATTGAAGTATATTAAGCTTGTAGTTTCGTAACTTTGTATTTTTCAAAGAACTAGTGAAAGAGATTATTTTCAAATTAAGTTTAACAATATATTTAGAACATTATGTGAAAGGGGGGGGGGCAATACGTTGCTTCTAACAGCTTCGTTGTAAGTAAATTATGTAATGGGGGAGGGCAATGCCTTCAATTCTACCGCCATCAGTGTAAAATGAAAACAAACTATTTCTTCGCATTAAAAGTAAGGGTCTTGTATTTGTCAGAGAGCCGGTTAAAGAGATTATTTTCAAATTAATTTTAACAATATATTTAGAACATTATGTGAAAGGGTGGAGGGGGCAATACATTGCTTCTAACAGCTTCGTTGTATGTAAATTATTTAATGGGGGATGGCGATTCCTTCAAGTCTACCGCCATCAGTGTAAAATGAAAACAAACTATTTCTTCACATTAAAAGTAAGGGCCTTGTATTTGTCAGAGAGCCGGTGAAAGAGATTATTTTCAAATTAAGTTTAACAATATATTTAGTACATTATGTGAAAGGGGGGAGGGGGCAAAACCGAGCCTCTAACCGCTACGTTTAAAGTATATTATGTAAAGGGGGAGGTAAATTCCTTAAATTATACCGCCATCAGTGTAAAATTAAAACAAACTCTTTATACGTATAAAAATTAAGGGGATAGTATTTTTCAGATATCCGGTGAAAGATATTATTTTCAAATTAAGTTTAACAATATATTTAGAACATTATGTGAAAGGGTGGAGGGGGCAATACATTGCTTCTACCAGCTTCGTTGTAAGTAAATCATGTAAAGGGGGAGGGTAATGCCTTCAATACAACCGCCATCAGTGTAAAATGAAAACAAACTATTTCTTCGCATTAAAATTAAGGGCCTTGTATTTGTCAGAGAGCCGGTGAAAGAGATTATTTTTAAATTAAGTTTAACAGTATATTTAGAACATTATGTGAAAGGGTGGAGGGGGCAAAACAGTGCTTCTAACACCTACGTTGTAATTAAATTAGGCAAAGGGGGAGGGCAATGCCTTCGATTCTACCGCCATCAGTGTAAAATGAAAACAAACAGTGCAGGGTTAGAAAAGTCTTTGGGAGTTGCATGAAGCTAATATTATGTATAAATTGAATAGCATTTTAACATATGTTTGCAAAATATAGGCCTACAGGTCGATGGGTTAACGATCTAATTTGAAGCTTATAGACCGGAAAATTTAATATTTACCTAAATGGTAAAAATAGAAACAATGATTCCTATCCTATGGCTATAGACTACTGATTGTCTAATAAAAACATTTGATTTCTAAGCATAATATATTTCTCGCGAAATTTTTACTTTTTGCTTTACTGAAAAGAGATAAATTACATGGATGAGGGTACTAACTTTCTTTCTGTAAAAAAAAGGGGGCAAATTATTTTGATACTAATTTTGTCTCCTCTTTTTAAGGCCAATTATGAAGAATGTGTGCCCCCTCCTTCCAAGAAAGCCAGAGGGGGTGAAACACCCACCTCAGTGCCAGCCCCAATCCGGCATGGCAGAAAGTTAAAGAGAGAGTGGGCAGATAACTGCAATGCCGAAGCTACACAATATCGTGAAATAGCCCGCCCAGCCACGCAAGAACATAACGCTGCCGCCCCCCCAGCCCACCCACACACCGGAATTGGTCCGTTGGGTGCCCAAGCCCAGACGGATTATTCAAATGTATGCAATTTTTCCTACCTTTCTATTTATTCCAATGCGTTTTTCTTTTTCAATCCCAATATAAACTTATCGCAGCAGGATATTACCCCCTCACCCCCCAACCATTGTTTTCTCTGCTCCCTCTCCCTCGGAGATATCTTAATATAATGTAAATTTTTTGCTTGCTAGTCAAAGGAAACCGCTCCTCTTTTTCTAATCTTTGCTATTTTCTATGCATTCCCCCTATCTCTTCGCCGCTATCTCAAAAGTGAATATTTTTCATGGGTAATTTCAAGTGAATTAATGCTCATCATTTGTAACTCAAAATCTCATATTTTTCACAATTGAATATCACATAGTTTAAAGAGAAGGAACTGAGAGATTATTCCCATTTATCTATAGGTCACGTATGGACCCCGTAATTTGCGCAAGAATATTTTTAAAATAGCTTTCAATCTTAAAAAACCTTTCCAATATTTTAGTGATGGGGAAACATTGTTGACAATATACTGATTTAACGGTTTACAGCATTTAATTGTACTGTTTCCTCGTCTGAAGTTCGGTCTTGGAAATTGGAACACTCGCGTGGTGGCTTACAATAATTGTGAGCTAATGAAGAGTTCACCGAACCTGTAGAACGGAATAAGATAGAAACTTGGACTTATGCAGTCTAAACTAATATTTCAACTTTTGGCGGACATTATGTAAATGGCCGGGAGGCGCGGTGGGGACCGGGAAGCGCCGCTGGGTCCGAGAAGCGCCACGAGTGGTCCGGGAAGCGCTGTGGGGCAAGGTTAGGGAAACGCTGGGGGAAGTGCCGGGAAAAGGAAAAAGTGAAAAATAAAAAAAATTTGAACACTGAAAATAAACGAACAAATTGTCACATTCTATGTCATATCTTAGATTATCTTAACTTGGAACTTTTAGTTGAATTAACCATATGTTATTAAGCAATAATAATACAAATTTTAACTGTAGGGATGATTTGAACACTTTGAAAATAAGCTATTTTTTCATTTACAGGTTGTCCTGGTTCCATACTCGTCATCTCCCCCCTGCTCGTCAGTTGGAGAAGGAGAGGATGCACATATGGAGTCCCCCAATAATTTAATATGGGACAATAGCATTGAAGTACCTTTTAACATTGACGAGTTTTTAGATGATTTTCTTTTTAATTTAGATAGTAGCACAGTTGAACAGGTAGACTTACCTTTGATAAGTCCTAATACTTTGCTGCTTTTAGTGGATTTTACCCGGGATTTACCTGGGACCCCCCAAACCTCGGTTCCCCTAGCGACTCCACTCCGAACAACTGACGTGGAGCATACGCCAGATATTGTTGAACAACTTGGAGGAGGGGGTATTATCCACGCGGGGGAGGGGGATACACCATTTCCCGATTTTCAATTGTCGAACATAATTTTAAAGAATATAGTTGTTTTCACTTCGAAGTTTGGTGATCCTTTTAATATAATTATGGGGAGAAAATTTGTCTATGACCCTGTAGAAATTGTGTATGCATATGTAGACAAAATTTGTGCACTTCTGGAGAATCAAATTCAATTGTGGGGGAGGGAATCAATTAAGGTTTCTATTGTTTTAAAGGTTTTTTATTTGAATGAGGGAAAAAGTGAAGTTTATTATCATTATATACATTCCGAGATGCGTTTGGTTTATTCGAATTTGGAAAATTTTGGGGGTGTTTTCGTAGATTGGGCGGATCAAATTATAACGCATCTTGAGAACTTTAATGAAAATGGAAGTGGCTCTCTAGTTCTTTTTGTTGAAAATTTAAGTGTAAATATTTGTAAATTTAAGAAAGATTTTATTTTAGGAGGGGGGCATAGGATATGAAAGGGATACAGTTTTAAATTATAATCCAGATCTGGGAGGTTGTCGCGGTGTCCAGCGGATCTGTTTTGAAACAGGTCAAAAGTGTTTCAGATATACTTTCCTCATATCAGCATACGAGCCTCTAGCTCGGGACGCTACTAAAACAAATTAAGACAACTGGGCTGTACATGGGAAGGAGGGGTCTCATTTTCCCATTGTAGATTTTTCTTGTTTAGAAGGAAAATATCCAGTGACGCTTCGATGCATTGATATGTTTGAAAGGGCTAATGCCCATTTAAATATTGGCGGTTCTGTGGTACAATATGAAACAGATTTTGAAGATGGGACTCATTCTAAAAGGAAGGAAGTGGTATTCCCCATAAGGGGCCCCTCAGCTGATTTGGTTAACACTGTGTCTGGATGCTTTACATACCGCCTAGTCAACCGAGAATAATCGCTCTTCTTAACCCTATCACTGACAAGAGTAGAGGTCTGGGAGGTGGTAAAGATCTAGGGGTACGTTTCTACTGTCCAGCATGCCTGTCACAAGTCTATAGTGATATGAAACTATGGGATCATATGAAGCACTGTAGATGCTACGGATACCAGACAGTGGAAACGGTTTCAGGTGGTAGGGCTATTCTACACTTCAAAAATTTGAAAAATACCCTTCTCCAGTGTGACAAAATATCCTTAGACTGTGAAGCTAAGCTGGTGCAGGTGAATGACCCCCAATTTCCAAACCGAGTCAAAGAACATCAGGCTATTGCAGTGTCCTACGCTCATGCACAAAGAGATAGTTCTAACACCATGCAGTTGTTAGAAATAGTTGAAACATTGGATAAGAACGAGTGCATGGTTAAGGGACTGACTAAACTGATTTGAACGGCTAATGGCGCTATTTCTCGTTTGATAAATACTCATTAACAAATGGTGCTGTCTGCAGAGGATCGTCTCGCGATTAAAAATCAAAAAATATGTTGGGTATGTAAGGGAGAGTTTGCAGAGGAGGGGGATAAGGCGACTAAAGGGAAACGTGGGGGGAGGGGGAAAGTCAGAGATCATGATCATTTGTGGCAGGAAATATCCTCGCGGGGTAGTAATTTTAGGGGGGTTGCGCATCAATCGTGTAATTTAAATGTTAGCCAGCAGTTTTTTATCCCTGTTTTTATTCATAATTCCAATTATGATTTAAAATGTATTTGTCTGGCACTAGCATGTTTGCATGGTGAGAGAGGGGGAGTAGATTGTCCATGGGTAAATAGTTCATTTACCTATAACATAATTCCCAAATCGGCCGAGAAGTTATTGCTTCTCGAACTGAAATGGCAGGTAGTGGATAATGATCGTACGTGCTGGAATAAAATCAGGTTTTTAGATTCTTTTAGTTTTTTCCCCAAGGCATTGAGTCAATTGATTCAAGTGCAAAAAAGCGACAATTTTGATAGCTTTCCCTTGCTTAAACAGCACTTTCCAGACATAGAAATGTATGACCTGTTGACCTGCAAAGGTATATACGCATACGACTATTACTGTTCTGGCGCACGCTGAAGTGAGGAGAAACTACCTCCAATTGAAGCTTTTTACAATTCACTGACCAACAGTGAATGCAGAGCCGAGGAGTATGAGTTTGCCAAGAAGGTGTGGTCCAAGGGGGATTGTAAAAATGGGTGGGATTATTGTAGAATGTAATTGGCCAGTGACGTTCCAACTCTGTTGGATATAGTCTGTAAGAACACAGAGCAGATCTATTCAGAGTTCGGGTTAGATATAGGTTATTATTTTTCCACACCCCATTTAGTGATGGATTTAATTTTAAAAATTAGCAGGGAGGAAATAGGCCTAATCACCGACATGGATCAGCACCTTTTGGTAGCGCGTTCACGGCGGGGGGGGTATGTTTTTCATGGGGACCGCGTCTTATCAACCGATCCGAGCGGACAAAGCACCGGTGCAAAGTCAAATGCAGTGTTCTTAGACATTAACTCATTGTATCCCTCGGCAATGTTACACTACTCTTTGCCGTGTGGGAACTATCAATTGCTTGAGAATCCTTGTGAGTTCCCCGACATTACCACCGTCGAGGACAATGGGCCACAAGGATGGTTCTTTGAAATTGACGGTCACAGTCCGCTGGCGCGTCACGACTCAGTCAAAGATTTTGTTTTTCCCTGTATCAATCGACCGATGAGCAGGGACTCTTTGAGCCCATACAATCGATCATTGGTTGAGGATATGTGGATGCATTGGACTCCCTCCAAACAGAAACTGATTGCTGATTTGGACCCTAAAGAGAATATCGTTGTTCACCATGTGCTTTTGCACTGGATGGTGAGCAATGGTTTCAAGATCACTAAAATACACAGGGTCCTGCAGTTCAATCAGCGAACCTACTTGAAAACGTTTATCGACACCTTTGTCGATAAACGCTCTAGGGCCAACTTAAAGGTGGAGAAGGAAATGTATAAGCTCATTCTAAATTCAGCGTTTTGCAAAATGTGTGAAAGGATACGTAATAGATCTCGCTGCGACGTCGTGACTGACCCTCTAGAGTGTGCTCGAATTATTGCCGACCCCAATTTTACATCGTTCACAAGCATAGAGACTGGCATGGTTCTTCTACACAGACGAAAGCGAAATGTAGTACTGAACAAGAATATTGCAGGCGGCAGTTCAGTACTAGAAATTTCAAAAAAGCTCATGTTGTCTTTTTTTTACAATGTGGTCAAGGTGCAATGGCTATGGGCGGGGGAGGTTCAAGTTTACTATGGTGATACAGATTCTCTGCTGTTAAAGGTAAATGGGACTGACTTAGATTTATTTAGTGATTTGCAAAAGGGGGTGCACAACAGCTCCCGGATCGATTCCACCCACTGGAATCCATCACCCTACCCCAAGCTGGTGACACGTTAAGCCTATAGCCAATTATTCAGGTTAAAATCAGAGATGGAGAGTTAGTTGATCTCCAGGGGCGTATTCGTGGGCCCCAAATTCTAGTGCTTGGGCACACATAGTGGGGATGAAAAAAAGGCGTGCACAAGGGTGCCTACACATTTTTTAAAGAGCAATTTCAACATGAGCGTGTATAGAGACTGTTTAGAAAATAGCCTAGTGCCGAGAGCACAAGTGCTTGCAATTCGCTCTCTACAGTATAGACATTACACTGTGAGAGTGGAAAAGAATGCAATGTCGTGTATATCCGACAAAGTCTATGTGCTCGAGAATGGTTTTAGTGTCCTACCCCACGGCCACTATCGTATTTCAGATCGAGTTGAATGCATAGACTATCGCAATTAACTTGGTCTGGATAAATTACCCTAATCTGAACTAACCAACTAACCACCACCACCAACTTATTCTTAAATTCAATATTCCAACTAACCACCTTAGCTCATCTGTTCATCTACCCTGACCCAGTCTCACCCACCTCAACTCCACTGTGAATCGACAACCCGCATTCACCATCACTAACCCAACCATGACTCTATAGCAGCAATAGCAGTGACCGGACAACTAAGGTACTGTTTCACCCCGCGGCTCCCGGGGGGGAGGGGGGGTCCCTTCCCGCGGCCGCCCAGGTGGGTGGGGGGTCCTGCCCGCAGCCGGGTGGTCTTCGGCCCCGCGGCCCTGGGAGGGGGGGGACACCACCTTTAAATTCACCGTAATCAAGTTCAACTGTGCTGCTAGTTCCCGTGAGTGTATTTTGTTGTACAAAAAGTGTTGCATAGAAAAGTGTTTTTTTTTGTTTTTTTTGTACCGAAATTTGTTTTATTTTAAAATAATTTATTTAAAAGATGGACAGAAAATTGCTTAAAGACAATAAGTGCTAATGATGGACAAAAAGTTTTTTATATTTTACATAAAGTGTTATAATTGTTCATGTTGAACAAATAGTTTTAATGTTGACCATAGAAATTTTGCCGATTGCTCTTGTTAAACTAGTGTTATTATTTTTATCCGTGTGCAGTTCATATTGATGCTAATATTTTTTATCATGAAGTGCCTAAATAATTACTACCTCAAAACATTGTTTTTTTTTGTTCTTGACTAGATAGTTCCATGGGGAAAATTACTTACTACTCATTGAGAACGAATGATTTACAGTTAGTTGCAGTCCGACTGTTGCCCCCAATAGCAGCATGTATCAATTTAAAAAACCCTTCAGATCATTTCTGTGTGGGCCCTCAATGTCGGGGAAAACAACACTTTTAACTAAAATCATTCAAAATTGCGATAAAATGTTTTTTGGAAAAAGCAAAAAAAATCTACTATTGCTGTAGTATTTGGCAGGAGTACTATGATAAAATAGAAGCTATTGCCACATCCATACCAACACGATTCATACGGGGACTTGATGTTTTCATTAGTATTGAATCGAAGTCGTGGTTGATTATTGATGATTTGGCTGAATCCATTGAACAGTTCTCGCAGGAAATGCTACAATTGTTCACCATTCGCTCCCACCATGAACACATCTCCATTACTCTGGTTCTACACAATCTGTTTCATCAGAGCAAATGTATGCAAACCCTTGCTTTGAATTGCACCGTCTATATTATCTATCGAGTCGTACGTGATTCTAGCTCGCTCATAACTCTCAATAAACAGATATACCCAGGCGCTCCAAAATTTCTGTTGTCAGCGTACACTCAGGCGACTAGCAAGCCCTACGGTTACATTTTGCTGGATCTTAATCAGAGCACGCCCGAGGATCTACGTGTAGTCACCGACATTTTCAACAATGAAATTACAGTATATCTTCTGGTGAACAGTAGAAAAGACTATCAGTCGCCATTATGACACTGAAGAAACTACATGAACAACGGCATTTGTTTTCCATTTTAAACTATTCAAAACGCTATAGTAGGAAGGCTATACTCAGACATGTTGCTAACAATTATTTCATTAATCTAATATATGAACTTTTTTTAATTTTAGCCGATGGCATTGTTCAACTACCAGATTGTGTTAGACAACAGAAAAAGCAACATCGTTCCACTGTACGCGCATTGTATTGTAAAAAAATGTTAAAAATATTAAAAATAAAACGACTCCTTCAAGTAGGCAGTAGATTTTTCACACTTTTACTGCAGATAATTGCACGGCTTGTAAACATTTTTGTCTAGTGAGACAGGCTAAACACTTTCACTTATCACAATTTGAATTACTCCCCTTACCAGTCTAGCAATTCGAGTAAAATCTATGAATATTCATTAACGATGAGAATATTGCAGACGACAAAAACTAATTTTACTTCAAGATGCATTGCGACGTATGGACAATCATAAACCATATCGTGAGAGACCCGCCACCGATACCATTAAACATGAAATATCTTCTCAAGATTCTGCAGCAGCAGCATCAATGGAGAGTTAACTGATTTCACTTTTTTTGAAGATTGGAACGATAGTACTACTTAACTCTCGAGAATAAAGTTAAATATCAATCTCTCATATCATTTCGGAAGGCGGCAATCCAGCTCAAGCCGAGAGCGCGGAGCCAAGAAATTTTAGTCTAGGGAAAGGCATAAAGCTCACTGATTTAATTTGCGATGTTGTAATGAATCGTAAAGGACTTATATCCTGTGACAATAATTTATACACATTTCTGTGTATATCAAACTTTCCCAAAAGTCTTATTGGCACTAAGCAAATTCTAAAGAAACTAAGAGAATATAGTCCTCCTACACAACACCATTTAAAAAAGAAGAAGATTCAATATTTGAAGATATTAGCAGTGCCACTGATTTTACAACACCTATGGCTGCTAGTCAAAAGCGCGGACGAAATGATTCACCGTCCAGTGTGCAAAAAGGGAGTGGACATTACACTACGTGTTTACGCTCAAAATGGATGAAGTTTTGAAAGGTGTCTATGAAAATATTTGCGAAGCGGGAAGTTTAAGTTCCCCCAAAACGCTTTCCAAAGTCTCCGGCACCCCCACATTGAAAAGTGCAAAAGAGTATCTAGAAAATGAACCGAGTTACACACTACATCGAAATCACAGGCTTCGCAGTAAACAATATCGACAAACTAAAGCCTTTTTCCCTCTGCATATAATGCAAATGGATCTTTTAACTTTAGACGCACTTCAACAACGTCACAATGCACCATACAAATATATTCTGGTGGCAATCAGTGTCTTTAGTCGCTATGCCTATGCCATTCCACTGCGATCAAAGAGAGGTGTTGAAGTTGCTTTAACCATTGAATGTATTCTAGAACAGGATTCATATAGAAAAATTTAATCGGATCGTGGCAGTGAATTTGTTAATCCACATGTGCAAAAGGTTCTTTTGAAATATAATACAACACTTTATCATAGTCACAGCCCGATAAAGGCTGCATTGGCTGAACGATTAATAATAACGATTCGTCTATTAATTTTAAGATATTGCACATTGAAAAAAACACCGGCTTTTATTCATGATTTAGATAAAATCATGCAGATATACAACCATCGACCCCATCGATCTCTGTCCAACTCAAGCCCTCGGGATGTTCACTACAATTAAAATACATTTGATGCTTTTCTATAGCAATACTCCAATGGTGAAAAAGAGAAAAAAAAAGAAGAAATTCAATGTTGGTGATACTGTTCGAATTAATAGAACCACCAATATTTTTGAAAAAGGGAATTATTTATGGAGCACTGAACTTTTTAAAGTGTCCAAAATCCTGGACACCGAGCCCAAGACATATCGACTGCGAGATACCAAAGATGACGAGATGCTTGGCGGTTCTTATGAATATGAACTGCAACAAGTTGTAGACACTAGTGAAATTTATCAAATTGAAAATATATTAAAGAGTCGTACACGCCATCGCAAGAGACAGTTGCTTGTTCGCTGGCTAGGATACAACTCAGATTTTGATTCTTGGGTCAGTGCTGAAGATATTGTCAATGCCCAATGATTTCTATGTGACTTTAATGTCCAATGTTTCTGATCTTCTCTACAATGACTTGAATAGAACAAGTGATTTTTGGACGAAACTCTCCCCCACCATCAAATTCGACGACAAAGGAAAGTATGAAGTGGCTCTTGTCGACTGTATTCTCAAAAATACCTATGACATCCTGAGAAAGGATCGTAAATATGAAATAAAAATTAGACCCTATGATTGGCCGCTGCCACCAACAGGTGATCAAGAACAAATTCAAAAAATCAATTGGATGGATTATCCATATATTGAATAACCCTACGAGGAACTCACCTGTATGAATGATTTATGTAGTTCTATTAATAAAAGAATTTCCACTCGTAAAAAGGGGGCTTTTCATTTCAACTATTCAAAAGAGGAAGGCAAGATCTACATTAGTTCAACTATTGCCAGTGAAAAGGTTATTCTCAACGATAATCTAAAGGACGTTTATGGCTTAAAGCTTAATATAATCATTGGCAAAAGTGCCGGGAACACAAATTTCATTTTCGCTTACTATCCTGCTGCCTTCTCCACTGACACCTTTATTTTTCTCTACGCTTCATTTGTAGAAACATATCGGGTTCGTAATTCAAATGTTCCCCTCCTACGAGTGCTTGAATGAACAACCAATCAAGAACATATTCACCACTACAATATAAAGCATCTTCAGTATATTCCCGTAAGCACTTCCTATTTGGAACTCTGTAAGTTAAGACTAAGAACCGAATTGGGTGACCCCATAGCAATTTCAAAAGGGTTGGCTGTGATTACATGCCATTTTCGACCCATCATTCAACAGCAAGATGTCTAATAAAAAAGTGGTATTCACTTGTCCTGATGTTGACAGCTATGTTAATACTCTTGGCCCAAGACAACAGGGCAATAGAATGAACTACTACAAAGGTCGCTCGTCAATGTCTGGCTACAGTCTTGGCGGTTGGTTTGCTAAGCTGTTTCGCTCTTCACTACCACTGGCTAGAAAATATCTTGTACAGGCTGCGACAGATTTTGCATCCTCTACACTATACGATTGGGGCTCTGGCAAGTATTTTAAAAAAAGTGCTTCGGAAAATCTTAGGTCCAGTGCGCGAACCCTTGGCGAGAGATTAAAACAAAATAGTAGAGGCTTAAAAAGGTCAAGAAACACTGCATCCCTCATCAGTCTCCACTCAGGTCGGAAACGAAAGACATCATCCCTCTTGTCACAGAACAGAATGAAAAATCCAACACGTGCTGTAAACAGAAATCCCAGAAAGAACATTTTTAGATCGAAACTAGATTTCTTCTCCTAAAATGTCCTACCTACCACATAAGGATTCTCAACCTTTAATCACCACCTCATTGAATCTATTCAATGCTGAAAATGTTAATGTGAGTGTCAAGCATGGATACTATGAGCAATTTTATCCTCAACAACCCCTCTCCGATAATATTCACTTTCAAATTTATTCCAATGAAGACTACTTTATGGACATGTCTTCAAAATTTATAGATTTGCAAATGAAAGTCCGGAAATCCGATAATACAATGCCAATTCGGGCCGATGGAATATCCTATGAAAATTGTATACTACATAGCTTATTTCGTCAAATCAGTGTCTACATCAATGGCACGCTAGTGAGCACAAGCAACAATCTCTCAAATTATACAAGCTATATGCAAGTCATGTTGATGACACCCAAGTCATACAAGGAATTCAGAGGCACCTTCAATGGATATTAATATATTACTAATACTGATAGTACAGATGCAATTAAAATGCTACAACTAGTGAATTACATCTAGTTGGAAAAATATATCATGAAATATTTAATATACCCCAATGGTTACCACCCAACGTTAAAGTGGATATAAAATTGACGCTTTCACCATCCAATCTCATTTTTAGAAAAGAACTTGCTGTCAATCCCGATGTGAGTCTCTCCCTCACCTCAGCAGAACTTCATGTACGCAAACAACAGGTCATGAGTTCTGTTGCATTGGCCGTGGAAATACTGAGAGCCAATGGCAACAATATTAAACTACTTGTTCCACACACAATCACCAATCCGCGTCATATTACAATGGGGTTACGCACCTTCACTGATTCAACCTTTATCAATGGCAAAATTCCGTCAAAATTAGTTTTGGCATTTGTAAAGAGCGCCAGTGCACTAGGATCATGGACTGAATGCCCACATAAATTCGAGATGTTTGGACTTTCGTCACTTGTGTGCAAAGTAAACGGCATCCCACTCTACAATCTATCTTTTGATAAATCCTCTAGAACATTTTACGAGTTGACCATGCAAACCCTAGATCATGACTCTCAACTATTTGAAAATGGTATAACCGAAGATATGTTCGCTAAAACACATGGTGTCATTGTACTGGATTTGTCGGGTACACAGGATATGAGTATAGTACGTACAGGGAGTGTGCGTTTAGATTGTACATTTGCCGACCCATTGACTGAGATTATATCACTAATCTCACTAAACCAATATGAAACCTACTGGGAAATCACTCCCGAGGATAGTGTTCTACTAGACTTAGTACCATAAACACCAGACAAATAATAAGTGTATTTAATATGGACCCCTACATGTACTAGTACAAATCATATTGTCTGCCCTCAGACAATCTTGGGAAAATTCAAAGTGTTAACAATACCTTGATTTTTGTTAATAGCAGTCCGTCGACTGTGCTGACGGGTCATTGGCTGTGCATCTTTCAAACAATGAAGTCGATTGAATTATTTTATCCTCATGGTCTACCATATACATTCTACACGCCTCACATCAGCAACTATATTGAGAGCAGTGGGAAAACTATTATTCAAAATCGGAAGAGGGTTCAGGATCTAACGACTAAAAGCTGTGGCTTCCATGCACTACTATATTTTGTGTTCCAATGTCGTGGCTATACTTACAAGCAGTTTTTCCACATTTACGTTGACAATCCCCGTCTGAACGACTTTCTAGTGGAAAATATCCTCTCAGACCTGTATAATATTGATTTCAGTGCCCTAAGAGTAAAGTGCTTAAAAAATGTATGTGAATTTGTTTATTAATAAAATGCATATATATATACAACAATGTCTTTAAATCTTCACTTTAGATTTCTTCATCTTCGATGTATAGGCAACTGTCGTGAATCACTAATGCTGGTAAATCATTTGGAGTCACTGTATATTGATCTTGATTGACTGCAAAGTCAGGGTCATATTTTCTACAGTACAATGTAACTTCACTCTTGTCATATCTCTTTGTATAGTCAATGATACTATTTGCATTCATATTATGAAATTCACGAGTTTCAATCTGTCTATTTGAAGCAATATCACATACAATGTTTTCAAATGGTGATTCACATTCGGTAACTGCCAAATAAAAATCACTTGGTTTATAGTCATAGTAGGTGGTGTCATCACAGCGATGACGTAGAAACCAGATTGTTTTGTTATTCCAACAGTTGAATTGTGGCCCAGATTCCTCTTCCCAGAATAATTTAAATCCACGACGATACCAATCTCGTAGAAACAAACTAAAATCCCGTTTAGGATTCTTTCCGATCATAGCGGGATAAGTATTCTCCCACTGATCACATTTATCATAGTGAGAATTGGAGCACAGGTGCCCTCTAGGATGAGAGTCACACACCTCCTCAAGACATGAATTACATCCTTTAATTTGTACTGCATAGCCTCTATGTAATTTACAAGGATTACATAATTTACACTTTTCACTATAGTCATCAATGATTGTACAATGCTCACATTGATTCCAACTGCCAAGAGTGTACATGCACAATGGACATATATAGAACATTTTTCGGTTTCCGATGTCAACTCACTCACAACTAAAACGAAACTGATCCTCTTCGTTCGATAAATTCAATGAGAGGGAAATGGGGGAGAGATGAGTAGCTCTGTGACGTTAGCTCTTTCGAATGATGGGGGGGAGCCATCTACATTGAATCCATTGGCAATATTTTCAAAAGTATATCCACAATATGATTCTGCTTTGTTCCAATTAATATATCAATAAATTGACTATAAACATTTGAGTCACATTTTAAAAGTTTCATACAATAGTCCAATGGGGGAGAATCACTCCTCATTATATTGTCAAGTGTTCCCTGACAAGAGAATATCCTGCGTTGAAGAGATAACTCAAGAAAAACATCATCAAAAATCAAATGTTTTTCCATAAACACTAGATTTGATCTAATTCTCTCTTTCTAAAATTTATTCATTTTTCAATCCTTTCACTCCGACTGCTGACTCTAGACTGACCCTGATTCGTTAGCTCTAACCAGAAAAGAATGAGAACATTTTCGATTTCGAAACAATTTTATTGAATAATTACAACAACAACATCAATAATACAGAGCATGTACAATCAGTGATACCGTTTATTGTCTTCAATATGTTTCACTAATGCATATAAAGCACATTGAAGTCTATTCACATGTGCTATATCAACTTTAGTGGCGAAACATAATTGATCCTCCATTTTAAATTTGCTCAAGGATATCACATATCTTGCATATACTGCATCCCATACCAGACAAAGACGTGATCCTTTCGTAATTTCCACTGCAATGTTTGTTGCTCTTGTACTATTATCATCAACTCCACTATCAACTTCTAATAGGGTAAACATTCCACTCATTGCTATCACAAATATTTATCCAAATGTGTAAAGTTAAACTGTTCTTCTTCTCACTCCTTGAATTCTATTCACAGACTAATAAAAATATAACAACAATCCTTTCTTTACATTCACTCCGCCGCTAATATGTAAACAAGCGCTCAGATTGGCTGAGAAGGACACGCGTGATCTAACTGTTTCCGGGAAACTCATAACATTGCCTAGAGCAACAACAACAAATACTATTTCTGGATCATAACATTCACGATCGATTACGCAATGAAGTTCTCGGAAATTCACTTCCCCCTCGAGTCCTAGATCAATAACATTGTTCCCGTTAGAATTCAATGCGCATGTGCAACCTTCGTTCCGGAGTTATTACACATAGAAACATCAAATAAATCGACCTTGGAAAAAGAGGTCATTGACCCCATTAACCACGTGTTCTCCCTATGGGAGGCTATGCCCATATATGGTGTGCAAAAAAGTTGTAGGTGGCAGCAGGGGTGAGCAATGGGGCTGGTACCCCCCTTCTACTGTTGTCTGAAACCTATAGTTTGGGGTGAGTAGTTTGCTATTTCAGACTTTTCTGAGCTAAGGTATCTTAGTATTTCATAGGTGTGTGTTGCCGGAAAATTATGTTTTGAGGTGTGTAATTTGCTATTTCCGACTTTTCATAACCACATGTCTTAGTCTTTCGTAGGGGTGTGGTGTCTGAAACCTATGATTTGGGATGTTTTGGTTGCTATTTTGTTTCTTTTCATAGCTGGATTTCTTAACCTTTCGTAGGTGAGTGTTTACTGAAACCTATGATTTGGGAATGAGTGGTTTGCCATTTTTGACTTTTATCAGCTAGATTTCTTAGCCTTTGATAGGTTTGTCATTTCAGAAAATTATGATTTGGGAGGTGTAGTTTGCCTTTTTGACTTTTCAGAGCTAGGATTCATAGTCCCTAATAGGTGTTTGTTGTCTGAAACCTCTAGTTTGGGATGAGTAGTTGCCTATTTCAGGCTTTTCTGAGCTAAGGTTTCTTAGTATTTCGTAGGTGAATGTTGTCTGAAACTTATGATTTGGGATATGTAAATTACTATTTCGGACTTTTCTGAGCTGGATTTCTTAGCCTTTCAGAGGTGTGTATTGTCTGAAACCAATGATTTGGGATGGGTGGTTTGCTATTTTTGACTTTTCTGAGCTGGATTTCTTACCCTTTCATAGGTGGGTGTTGTCAGAAAATTATGAGTTGGGATGTGTAGTTTGCTATTTGGACTTTTCAGAGCTAGAATTCTTAGTCCATCATAGGTGTTTGTTGTCTGAAACCAATAGTTTGTGATGATTAGTTTGCTATTTCAGGCTTTTTTGAGCTTGGTTTCGTAGCATTTCGTAGGTGTGTGTTCACTGAAACTTATGATTTGGGATACGTAAATTACTATTTCGGGCTTTTCTAAGCTAGATTTCTTAATCTTTCGTTGGTGTGTGTTGTCTGAAACCTATGATTTGGGATGTGTGGGTTGATATTTTTTTGCTTTTCTTAGCTGGATTTCTTAGACTTTCTTAGGGGTGTGTTGTATGAAACTTATGATTTGGGATGAGTGGTTTGCTATTTTTGACTTTTATGAGCTAGATTTCTTAGCCTTTCATAGGTGTGTGTTGTCAGAAAATTTACAATTGGGATGTGTAGTTTGCTTTTTTGGACCTTTCAGAGCTAGGAGTCATAGTCCCTTATAGGCCTTTGTTGTCTTAAACTTTTAGTTTGGTATAAAGAGTTTGCTATTTCAACTTTTTCCGAGCTAAGGTTTCATACTACTTCTAATGTGAATTTTTTCTAGAACGTACGATTTGGGATATGTAAATTACGATTTCGGGGTTTTCTAAGCAAGATGTCTTAGTCTTTTGTTGGTGTATGTTGTCTGAAACCTATGATTTGAGATGGGTGGATTCCTATTTTTGACTTTTTTGAGCTGGATTTCTTAGCCTTTCATAGGTGGGGTTGTCTGAAACCTATGATTTGGGATGGTTAATTTGCTATTTTTGACTTTTCTAAGCTACGTTTCTTAGCCTTTCATAGCTGTGTGCTGTCAGAAAATTATGATTTGGGATTTGTAGTTTGCTTTTTGGACTTTTCAGAGCTAGGATTCTTAGTCCCTCATAGGTGTTTGTTGTCTGAAACCTATACTTTGGGATGAGTAGTTTGCTATTTCAGGCTTTTCTGAGCTAAGGTTTCTTAGTATTTCGTAGGCGTGTATTGTCTGAAACTTATGATTTGAGGTGTGTAATTTGCTCTTTCTGACTTTTCATAGCCAGATTTCATAGTCTTTCGTAGGTCAGGTGTTTGCTTTGTCTGAAATCGAGGTGTCTGAATAGATTTGGGATGAGGTGAGCTTTGGCTATTTCAGGCTTTTCTGAGCTATAGAGCTATTCTTAGCTATTTCTGTAGGGTGAGTAGTGTTTTCAGTCTGAAAGTCTGCTATGGATTTGAGATATGTAAATTACTATTTCTGGGCTTTTCTAAGCTAGATTTCTTGTCTTTCGTTGGTGTGTGTTGACTAAAACCTATGATTTGGGATGTGTGGGTTGCTATTTTTTTGACTTTTCTGAGTTGGATTTCTTAGTCTTTCATAGGTATGTGTTGTCCGAAACCTACGATTTGGGATGGGTGGTTTGCTATTTTTGACTTTTCTGAGCTAAGTTTCTTAGCCTTTTATAGGTGTGTGCTGCCAGAAAATTATGATTTGGAATTTGTAGTTTGCTTTTCGGACTTTTCAGAGCTAGGATTCTTAGTCCCTCATAGGTGTTTGTTGTCTGAAACCAACAGTTTGGGATGAGTAGTTGGCTATTTCAGGCTTTTCTGAGCTAAGGTTTCTTAGTATTTCGTAGGTGTGTCTTGGCTGAAACTTATGATTTGAGGTGTGTAATTTGCTATTTCCGACATGATCAATTTTATTTCTCCAAATTAAGATAAAAAGTCTCCACTTCCGTTAAGATTTGTCTCAATTAGATGAAAAAATTTAAAACAGTGTTCCAATTTTTTAATGAAGTTAAAAAACTACAAGATCTATTCTGAATTTTACGCTAGAATAAACTCAAATTCTATCGAATCAGGAGAAAATAATAGGCTTCCATTTCAGTTTTAAGTTCACCAAGACATAAGAAATTTAAAGTTTAGCTAAAATTTTTCCGTAGAAGATAGGAAAAGTTATACTATGATTTGTGATTATTTTCCATGAAGATAAAAAGTTTCACTTTAATTCAAAATTTTCTTAAATTCAGTTCCGACTTTTCTCAAAGAGATGAAAAAATTTAAAGTACTGTTCCAAATTTTTCAAAGAAGATAGAAAAGTTCAAGTTCTCTTTTGAATTTTACCAAAGAACAAAATTCAATTCTAATTTCTCTAGAGAAAATAAGAATCTTCCATTTCAGTTTCAAGTTCACCAAGACATAAAAAAATATAAAGTTCACTTCTAAATTTTTCCGTAGAAGATAGGAAAAGTTATACTATGATTGTGATTATTTTCTATGAAGATAAAAAGTTTCACTTTAATTCTAAATTTTCTTAAATTCAATTCCGACCTTTCTCAAAGAGATGAAAAAATTTAAGGTTTTGTTCCAAATATTTTCCCAGAAGAAGAAAAGTTTAACTTCGATTCCGAATTTTCTCAATGAAAATGAAATAAGTTATTGATCAAATCTATTTTCCCAAATAATATAAAAAATTTCCACTTCAGTTCAGATTTTTTCTCAAAGAGATGAAGAAATTTAAAGTTCTGTTCCAAATTTTTCATAGAAGATAGGAAAAGTTATACTTTGATCGTGAATATTCAAGTTCTATTCTGAATTTTTCCAAAGAACACAATTCAATTCTAATTTCCCCAATAAAAAATTTAAAGTTCAGTTCTAAATTTTTCCGTAGAAGATAGGAAAAGTTATATTATGATTGTGATTATTTTCCATGAAGATAAAAAGTTTAACTTTAATTTTAAATTTTCTTAAATTCAGTTCCGACTTTTCTCAAAGAGATGAAAAAATTTAAAGTTCTGTTCCAAATTTTTCATAGAAGATAGGAAAAGTTATACTTTGATTGTGAATATTCTTCATGAAGATATGGAGCTCCACTTTAATTCTGGCTCCACTTTATCTTCTACGGAAAAATTTTAGCTAAACTTTAAATTTTTTATGTCTTCGTGAACTTAAAACTGAAGTGTAAGCTTTTTATTTTCTCTGGAGAAATTAGAATTGAATTGTGTTCTTTGGTAAAATTCAGAAGAGAACTTGAACTTTTTTATCTTCTTTGAAAAATTTGGAACAGTATTTTAAATTTTTTCATCTCTTTGAGAAAAATCTGAACTGAAGTGGAAACTTTTTATATTATTTTGGGGAAAAAAATTGATCATGTCAGAAATAGCAAATTACACACCTCAAATCATAAGTTTCAGACAACACACACCTACGAAATACTAAGAAACCTTAGCTCAGAAAAGCCTGAAATAGCCAACTACTCATCCCAAACTGTTGGTTTCAGACAACAAACTCCTATGAGGGACTAAGAATCCTAGCTCTGAAAAGCCCAAAAAGCAAACTACAAATCCCAAATCATAATTTTCTGGCAGCACACACCTATGAAAGGCTAAGAAACCCAGCTCAGAAAAGTAAAAAAAAATAGCAACCCACACATCCCAAATCATAGGTTTCAGACAACACACACCAACGAAAGACAAGAAATCTAGCTTAGAAAAGCCCGAAATAGTAATTTACATATCTCAAATCATAAGTTTCAGACAACATTCACCTACGAAATACTAAGAAACCTTAGCTCAGAAAAAGCCTGAAATAGCCAACTACTCATCCCAAACTAGAAGTTTCAGACAACAAACACCTATGAGGGACTAAGAATCCTAGCTCTCAAAAGTCCAAAAAGCAAACTACACCTCCCAAATCTTAATTTTCTGAAAGCACACACCTTTGAAAGGCAAAAAAATCTATCTCAGAGAAGTCAAAAATAGCAAACCACTCATCCTAAATCATAGGTTTCAGTCAACACACCCCTACGAAAGGCTAAGAAATCCAGCTCAGAAAAGTCAAAAAATAGCAACCCACACAATCCAATTCATAGGTTTCAGACAACACACACCTACTGAAGACTAAGAAATCTGGCTATGAAAAGTCAGAAATAGCAAATTACACACCTCAAATCATAGGTTTCAGACAACACATACGTACGAAATACTAAGAAACCTTAGATCATAAAAGCCTGAAATAGCAAACTACTCATCCTAAAGTGGAGGTTTCAGACAACAAACACCTATGAGGGACTATGAATCCTAGCTCTGAAAAGTCCAAAAAGCAAACAACAAATCCCAAATCATAATTTTCTGACAACACACACCTATGAAAGACTAAGAAACCTAGCTCAGAAAAATCAAAAATAGCAAATTAACCACCCCAAATCATAAGTTTCAGACAACACACACCTATGAAAGGGCTAAGAAATCCAGCTCAGAAAAGTCGAAAATAGCAATCCATTCATCCCAAATCAGAGGTTTCAGACAACACACACTAACGAAAGACTAAAAAATCTAGCTTTGAAAAGCCCGAAATAGTAATTTACATATCCCAAATCATAAGTTTCAGACAACATTCACCTACGAAATACTATGAAACCTTAGCTCAGAAAAGCCTGAAATAGCAAACTATTCATCCCAAACTAAAAGTTTTCAGACAACAAACGCCTATGAGAGACTAAGAATCATAGCTCTGAAAAGTCCAAAAAGCAAACTATACATCCCAAATCATAATTTTCCGACAAAACACATATGAAAGGATAAGAAATCAAGCTCTGAAAAGTCAAAAATCGCAAGTCACTAATCCAAAATCATATGTTTCAGTCAACACACACCTATGAAAGTCTAAGAAATCCAGCTCAGAAAACTCAAAAAGTAGCAGCCCACACATCCCGAATCATATATTTTAGACAAAACAAACCTACGAAAGCCTAAGAAATCTAGCTTAGAAAAGCCTAAAATAGTAACTTACATATCCTAAATCATGAATTTCAGTCAACAAACCCCTACGAAAGGCTAAGAAACCTAGCTCATAAAAGCCTGAAATACCAAATTACTCCTCACAAATTATTGGTTTCAGACAGCAAATATCTATAATGAACTAAGAATCATAGCTCTGAAAAGTCCAAATAGCAAAGTCCACATCCCAAATCATAATTTTCTGACAACACACATCTATGAAAGGCTATGAAACATAGCAAATAAAAGCCGAAAACACCGAATAAACCACCACACATCATAAGTTTCAGACAACACTCAAATATGAACAGCTAAGAAATTCAGCTAAAAAAGTTAGTAAATATCATTCCACCTATCCCAAATCATATGTTTTAGACAGCATGCATCAATAGAAGACTAAGAAATATAGCGCAGTTATGACCTAAATAGTCATTTACACATCGCAAATTACAATTTGCAGAATACACGCTCCTATGAGATATTAGGAAATCTTTCTCATAAAAGTCTTAAATAGTAAACTATTCATTCCAAGCTATGGGTTTTAGGAAACAGACGTCTCTGAGAGACTAAGAATCCTAGCTCTGAAAAGTCCAACTAGCAAGCTACACATCCCAAATCAGAATTTTCTGACAACACACAGTTGTGAAAGGGTAAGCAATCCAGCTCAGAAAAGGCAAAAATAGCAAACCACCCATCCCAAATCATGGGTTTCAGACAACACATACCTATGAAAGACTAAGAAATCCAACTCAGAAAAGCCCGAAATAGTAATTTACATATCCCAAATCATAACTTTCAGACAACAATCACCTAGGAAATACTAAGAAACCTTAGCTCAGAAAAGCCTGAAATAGCCAACTACTCATCCCAAACTAGAAGTTTCAGACAACAAACACCTATGAGGGACTAAGAATCCTAGCTCTGAAAAGTCCAAAAAGAAAACTAGACCTCCAAAATCAGAATTTTCTGAAAGCACACACCTATGAAAGGCTAAGAAATCTAGCTCAGAACAGTCAAAAATGGCAAACTACTAATTTCCCAAATCATAGGTTTCAGTCAATACTCACCTACGAAAGGCTATGAAATCCAGCTCAGAAAAGTCAAAAAATAGCAACCCACACATCCCAAATCATAGGTTTCAGACACCACACACCTACGAAAGACTAAGAAATCAGGTTATGAAAAGTCGGAAATAGCAAAGTACACACCTCAAATCATAAGTTTCAGACAACACACACCTATGAAATACTAAGATACCTTAGCTCAGAAAAGCCTGAAATAGCAAACTACTCATCCCAAACTATAAGTTTCAGACAACAAACACCTATGAGGGACTAACAATCCTAGCCCTGATAAGTCCGAAAAGCAAACTACGAATCCCAAATCATAATTTTCTGACAACACACACCTATGAAGGACTAAGAAATCCAACTCAGAAAAGTCAAAAATAGCAAATTAACTCATCCCAAATCATAGGTTTCTGACAACACTCACCTATGAAAGGCTAAGAAATCCAACTCAGAAAACTCAAAAAATAGAAACCCACACATCCCAAATCATAGGTTTCAGACAACACAAACCTACGAAAGCCTAAGAAATCTAGCTCAGAAAAGCCCGAAATAGTAATTTACATATCCCAAATCATAAATTTCAGTGAACACACACCTACGAAAGGCAAAGAAACCTAGCTCATAAAAACCTGAAATAGCAAACTACTCATCCCAAACTATAGGTTTCAGACAACAAACACCTATGAGGGACTAAGAATCCTAGCTCTGAAAAGTCCAAATAGCAAACTACATCCCAAATCATAATTTTCTGACAACACATACCTATGAAAGGCTAGGAAACCTAGCTAATATTAGCCGGAAATAGCAAATTAACTATCCCAAATCATAAGTTTCAGTCAACACACACCTATGAAAGGCTAAGAAATCAAGCTCAGAAAAGTAAAAAAATAGCAAACCACTCATCCCAAATCATAGGTTTCAGACAACACACACCTACGAAAAACTAAGAAATCTATTTATGAAAAGTCAGAAATAGCAAATTACACACCTCAAATCATAAGTTTCAGACAACACACGCCTACGAAATACTAAGACACCTTAGCACAGAAAAGCCTGAAATAGCAAACTATTTATCTCAAACTATAGGTTTCATATAACAAACACCTATGAGGGACTAACAATCCTAGCTCTGAAAAGTCCAAAAAGCAAACTACAAATCCCAAATCATAATTTTCTGACAACACACACCTCTGAAAGACTAAGAAATCCAACTTAAAAAAGTAAAAAATTGCAAACCACTCATTCCCAAATCATAGGTCTCAGTCAACACAAACCTATGAAAGGCTAAGAAATCCAGCTTAGAAACGTCAAAAATAGCAACCCAAACATCCCAAATCAAAGGTTTCAGACAACACACACCACCAAAAGACTAAGAAATCTAGCTTAGAAAAGCCCGAAATAGTATTTTAAATATCCCAAATCATAAGTTTCAGTAAACAAACACCTACGAAAGGCTAAGAAACCTAGCTCATAAAAGCCTGAAATAGCAAACTACTCATCCCAAACTATAGGTTTCAGACAACAAACACCTATGAGGGACTAAGAATCCTAGCTCTGAAAATTTCAAATAGCAAACTACACATCCCAAATCATAATTTTCTGACAACACACACCTATGAAAGGCTAAGAAACCTAGCTAATAAAAGCCAGAAATAGCAAATTAACCATCCCAAATCATAAGTTTCAGACAACACACACCTGTAAAGGACTAAGAAATCCAGCGCAGAAAAGTCAAAATTAGCAATCCACCCATCCCAAATCATAGGTTTCAGACAACACACACCAACGAAAGACTAAGAAATCTAGCTCAGAAAAATCCGAAATAGCAACTTACGAAAATAAAATCTTACTCTTAAGACAACACACCTACGACAGGCTAGTAAACCTAGCTCATAGGAGCCTGAAATTACTGACATCTAATTCTGAACCCTAGGTTTCAAACAGCAAACATCAATAACAGACTTTGACTCTTTGCTCCATAAAGTTAAAATCGAACACTAAACAGCCCAAATCTTAGGTTTCAGACAACACAAACCAAGGAAATTCTAAGAAATCTAGCTCAGAAAAGTCAAAAATAGCAAACCACCCATCCCAAGTCATAGGTTTCAGACAACACATACCTATGAAAGACTAAGAAATCCAACTCAGAAAAGTCAAAATAGCAACCCATACACCCCAAATCATAGGTTCCAGACAACATACATCAACAACCGCTGGGGCCGGGGGTGGGCTTTGGAGGGTCGGGGGGGGCCGTAGAGGGCCGGGGGGTCCTTGGGATGGTGGAAGTACCTTAGAGGCCGGGGGGCTGCGTGGGGGTTTGGGGTTGGGGCATCGGAACCATTTGGGGCTGGGGTAGGGGACCTCACGACACTGTTCAAATGGAACTTGTGTATTATAACGACCACAGAGTTTCACCCTCAAATGCTCTTCTAAAATCTCTTCAAAAATCATCTTTTAAAATGTCTCTAACTGTTTCGCCGAAATAATTCCCTAAAATAATAATTTGTTCTGAAAAGATATAATAAAGCCTTAAAAAAGTATTAAAAAATGGGGGCTCAGGGGCCTTTGGGGCGCGGGGAGTCCTTTGGGAGCCCGGAGACCCTTTGAGGACGGGGGGCTTCCTCCGGGGTTGGGGTGGGGGGATCGAAGCCCTTTGGGGTTGTGGTAGGGGACCTCACAACACTGTTCAAAAGGAACTTGTGTATTATAAGGACCGCAGAGGTTCACCCTCAAATCCTCTTCTAAAATTATCTTTTAAAATCATCTTTTAAAATGTCTCTAACTGTTTCACCGAAATAATTCCCTAAAATGTCTAAAACGGTTTCGCCCAAATAATCCCTAAACGTAATTTCAGCGAGTTCCTTTTGTTTTTGGCATCCCTGTGCTGACGCATTACAAATTACTAAAAAACCTGATTCCCGCGCTAAAACAATTCATCTCTAAGATGTTTCTTCGAGAATTGTTTCCATGGCGTTTGGTTATTAATATCTTTGGAGTTCCACCAGTAGAACTGTTTCCGAGCCAAAGACATTAATGACTTGGATCTATTCCTGGAGCAGTACCTGTCAGACATTATTAAACTTTGCCCAGAAACAATTTGATTAATGACTGACAGCACAGGTGTTCCAAATTCCCGATCGCTTTGATTAACCACGTGTTCTCCCTAATGACTCTATACCCATATTTGGTGTTTAAAAAAGTTGTAGGTGGCAGCAGGGGTGAATCGTCGGACCTCCTGAGGCCTTTCTACTTATATATATATATATATATATATATATATATATATATATATATATATATATATATATATATATATATATATATATATATATATATATATATATATATATATATATATATATATATATATATATATATATATATATATATATATATATATATATATATATATATATATATATATATATATATATATATATATATATATATATATATATATATATATATATATATATATATATATATATATATATATATTTATATTTATATTTATATATATATATATATATATATATATATATATATATATATATATATATATATATATATATATATATATATATATATATATATATATATATATATATATATATATATATATATATATATATATATATATATATATATATATATATATATATATATATATATATATATATATATATATATATATATGTATATATATATATATATATATATATATATTATACAGACAACATACATATATGTTGTCTTATTCTACACTAGTCTCTCTCGGTTGCGCTAAGGACACCTTGTTGTTGAAACAGCCAAAACATTTCCAATTAAGTTTCTAAATTTAAATCTTTTCTGAGTGTACAAATAAGAAGAATAACAAGGGAGGGGCAGAGGGGGTTTACTAGTAGTCTGATACATAAAATAAAAAAAGGTGACAGAAGTCTGCTCTCCGCAATTTACGTATAAGCTTCCTAAGTATGTAGAAACCGTGATACCATTGTTATATCAACTAAGATACCTGCTTCCTATGATAAAAGGTCTTCTCTCATTCAATGGTTAATTGCCAGACCTCTGTTTAATTTATGATATTTCTGATATTTTCTTGTTAAAAGTAATTCATATTTATTTTACGACTTTTCCCTTTATTTATGATCAAGACTATCTCAGAACTAAAGAACAGAAAGTTTTTAATTAACTTTATAGTGTAACGCAATTATTGTCAGGTATATTGAGTACTAACTTGTTCATTATGCAAGGCATACGGCAACACCATGAACAAGATTCATAGGATTAACATGATTCTCGCTTTTTTATAAAAATTTAGTTCTGTTAGTTCAATTATAATAACTAAAAGTCAAGTTTAATAAACTAAAATAATTGTTTTTTCCAAAATATGTTATCCTTCTAAATGATGGAGCAGTTCTATCAGAAGCAGCACAGGAACTTTTTATCCAGTCACTTCCTATGGAAGGGATGGTTGTAAAAACTTCAGAGGGGCGGATTCAATTGGAAATTGAAAGTTCAGTTACTTTTTAGATTCGAAAGCAATTGGTGCGGAAAAACCTCCGTTCCCCTCTTTGATACCCTTCACCTCAACCCCAAGATATTCGAGCAGTCCGAAGATCCAATAAATACACCTCCAGTGATGAGATAATCCCCTCTGTTCATGGGCCTAGGGCCGTAATTCATGCCAATTGTCAGCACACATGTTTTACAGCGGAAAATGGCATTGTTTCATGTTGGGTGTATGATTGGCTCAAAACTTTCAGAGATCAGTCTGTGAGACAAAAGGATCAAGTATCCTATTGTATGTGTTGGGGGAGGGGGGCTAAGGGACATGGAAAAGGCCAAAAAAAATTTGTTCCTTATCAGTTTACAACTTACAGTTGTCTTGAACTTGGAAACTTACGTCCTTGTGAAAAGGGTAGCCAAATATACAAAAAAAAATTACGGGGCATGCCCCTCCTTCCTCAAAAAAAGGTACTGAAGGGACCAGAAAACTTTTTTCACGGTCACGTCAAAACTTATATCCCCAAGTTCTTGAGTTAAGAGGGTTCCAATGCAGAAAAAAAAAATTAGAGGTTCCCCTTAATCGGACACCGAAAAAGGGCCAGAAAAGAGAAAACAAACTTTTTCCTCCGGCCACTTCGTGTGGAGTGTGGTCATAAAAATGAAAAGTGGCACATTCAATAGGGAATTAAATGTCAAATGCTCTTTTTCGAAGCTGAATATGATTTGGGGGAGCCAGCGACCCTCCAGTGCCTGATTACCTACAATATCTCAAGATTGGTTGGGGGATCGAGTTGACACTGCTGACACTTGACACTGACGAGTTGTCAGTGCAAGAAATGCTAGGAGGACTCTAAGTGGACCTAAGATTTTGAATTAGGGGTGGGGGCACAAGACATCATTTGCAGCCACGACATCAAAATAGCACATCTACATTATCTCAGCAACGGCTTAGGGGGTGAAGTTGAAATGTTCACGCAATATTGGGGAAGGAAAGGAAGGACGAGGATTAGGGCAAGAGGATATCAATATTTTTTTATTTGAGAGGGGAGATTTTAGAAAATTATCTGGTCCATAATAATATTTTTACATTATAAGCTCTTATGGGACTTCTAATTTATGCATAGTTAAGTAGCAAGGCAAATTTACCTGGTAATTTTTTTTTCAAAATTAAAAGCAAATTTTTGACAACCTTACCAGGTTGTCAAAATGATGTATTTGCGATGTCTCAAGGACAGCTTGGGGTTTAAATTTGAAACTTTCAGGGAGTGTTGAAGCGGAAAGGGCAAGTGAACATTAAATTAAGACTCAGAGGAGAGTGCAGAGCTAAATCGAAAGGCATTATGTGCATCCGGGTTATTAAAACAACAATATCTTTAATGTCCCAGGAATTGCTCAGGGGCGGAACTGAAACATCCGGGCAGAGCTCGAAAGGAAAGGGCGAGAGGCAGGGGGATTCCAAATTTTGTATTGGGGGATCTCCACTATTGATCTTGGAATCTAAATATGGTTAAGTAGCGTGGTAAACCAAAAGACATTATGTGTCACAGACACTAGCATTACACAGATACAAGATATTTTTTTCTTTAAACGTATTTCAATGTTCTACATGATCTCCTTGTAAGTCTACACACTTGTCCCAGCGATGCCCCAATCATTTTAACCCGTACAAAAAGAACCTGGGATCTCTTTCTGCAAAATGATTACATACCACCTGCAAATCAAGGGTATGATCTCCCCATTTGACGATGACTAAAATCTTTATCCACCGAGTGTAGTTTTCAGACTAGGGAACAAAAAGGAGTCGCTTAGGGCAAGATCTGGAGATTAAGAATTTATTCTTATGGTTTATTGTTATGGTTAAGCTGTAATTGATAGATTTAGGCAATGGCGGCCAGTGAGGGGTGAGACTGCGCATTATCTGGGTGAAAAAATGTCTCTTAGAATGTGCTTCTTTTCCCGGAATTTATGCCTCCAGCTTGCCAAGTGATGGTGTATAGCATTGTTCTCCAATATTTTTTCTGTTTCAAGGTAATCAATTAATATAAATTCATGGCTATTCTAAAAAAACATCACCCTCACTTTCTCAGCCGAAAAAAGTAGTTTCTGCTTATTTGACCCCAATCTCTCTTTTGCAGCCCCCTTTTTTTACTGTATTTTTGTTTAGGGTGTATAGTGGTGCATTAAAGTTTATTCCATAGAAAATGATCTACACTCCGATACTCTGATTTACTGCACCTAAACTATGCCTAAAGAGCGTAGGAAACGTCCATTCGTACACGCTAGTCTAACGCCACCAAACGTGGCAACCAATGTACGAATAGCTTTCTTACGCCTAAATCTTGATTCAAGATGTATCAAACGTCCTTTTCCAATTAAAAATAGTCTCTGCTATCTCTCTCAATTTATTTCGACGGTCATCTAACACTGTTTGGTGAAACTCAGCAATGTTTTCGTAAGTGGTCGTACTTTTTGGACGCTTCGAACGTTCGCTGTCCAGCAAGCGCATATGGATGCGTTAAAATTCAGCTATGAAAAACTTAATAGTGAAAAATGATATTGTAGAGTTCCGTTCACACCAAATTCGTTTTCTTAGATTACGTTAGATTTACAGAGTATGTAGAAAAATACAAGGCAACCTCAATGAGGGATTGTCAATTCCGTCTGCTGTGCAATACAAGGCATCTTTTTTTTTGAGGGGGGGGGATGTTTTGAAACAGACAATAATGCATTACCTCTTGAGGATAGTTGAGAATTTTGCCTAAAATTTTTAAAACAAGTTGCAGGGATCGAAACCATAAAAAGAGGCTATTTAAACTTCCATAAAATGCCAAATTTCCATAATTGAACTGTTTAAAAAAAAGATTAGCCCTTGTAAATAGTTTTCAGGCTAATCAATTTGCATTTAAATGACCTTTTTTAACGTCGGAATTTTTTTTCAGGGGAACTGATAATTTTAGGGGAAGATGTGATCTAGTCATTTAGTGCTTCATGGCGTCTTGTCAGCTCTTCAGGGGTGTAATTTGCTATGGGTTAGGGAGGCGACTGCCACTCCCACACACGAGTTTGACCCCCCCCCCAACCCTAGTTTACCACCCTCTTCTGTGGATTCAAGTATCCACAGAAACGGGTCAGTTTTTTTTAGCATTTCTCGCCTTTATGGTACCGTACTATATGGCCCATTTTTCAGTTTTCAATGTCATTTTCACTTTATTCCTGAAAATTGGCTCCAACTTTGCCCCCCCCCCCCAAGGTTTGATTAAATTAAGCCATTGTCCTTTTATCATTATACACAGCAAGGTGTCCCTAAATCACTAAAATGCTGACTACAAAGGCTTCTGACATTAACACATAAGTAAACAAATCAGTACACAATTTTCTTGTCGTAATTTTGAGTACCTTTAATGGACTGCCAATTCTGACCATTATGCATTCCAAGACATATTTGAAAAAAAAAAGTTTTAAAGAGAAACAATGCGTCTTTTGAGGGTGTTTGAAATTCGTTTTGAAAAATTTGAATTCGTTTGAAAAAATGTTCCAAATAACAGGAGTTCAAATAATAAAAAAGGAACAAGGAAGAATTTCAAAAAAACAAGTGCTTTGTTGAAAATACATAACCCATATATGTACATAAATACATTTAACCTCTTTTATTTAACTTCTTAATCACATATGTAGTTAGAGTATATTAAAACCATGGGGGTGAAAAAAATATTTTTCAAAGTAGTCTATGATTTTTTGATGAATCGAATTCCATATTATACTTTTTTAGTGGTGATGAGAGCTGTAAATAAATCATCACTTTTTCGTGTTCTGAGAGCATATGAACGTAAAGTGTTGATGAATAATCTTGCTTTGTCTGGCTTTTTGAAAACAACACCCTCGTTAGTAATGACTTGGGTATTAAACAAGTTGTTCGGGGGGTAATGGAAATTCAATTTAAGTTAAGTAATGATACTTCTTTAAATAGAGATTTGGGAGAAAATTCAAGCAACACATTGTAGCCTAAACAAACTTAATTAACATTGATTTAAAATATTACACTGCAATAGTTAACACTAATGAACTTGTATAACAAAGACCGTTTAAGTTAGCAGCCAAAAAAGCAAGAATTGCATTAAAAACATGCTCCTGATTTCTTTTTGTCTAAATGCATTGCCTTGTTTTCTGGTTGAATTTCGTTGAATTGACGATGCTAGGTCTGTCTTTTTTTTTCTTTTTTTTTAGACTTAATGACGGACTTGAAACTTTTTTTTCTTCTTTAGAGTTAATAATGGACTTAAAACTTATTTTTCTTAGAATTAATGACGGACTTAAAACTCTTTTTGTCTTTAGACTTAATGATGGACTTAAAACTTTTTTGTCTTTAGACTTAATGATGGACTTAAAACTTTTTTTCTTTAGACTTAATGACGGACTTAAAACTTTTTTTTTCTTTAGACTTAATGACGGACTTAAAACTTTTTTTTCTTTAGACTTAATGACGGACTTAAAACTTTTTTTTCTTTAGACTTAAAAACTGGAACTAGTTTTTATTCTTTTATCCTCCTCCTCCTCCGAATCTTCAAAATTCAACAATTTGGCATCGGTTATAGCACCATGGACAGCAATCTCATCATCCATGTGAATAAAATGCTCAAAGGTAAACTCATCAGAGTTTGGTAGAAGTAAACACTTTGTGCATAGAGGAATTAATCCTGCTAAATCTCGTGACTCTGATAACCTTGAGTGGTTTTCTCTTTCCTTGGGAAACCGACTTTTTTTAAACAGTTATGTAGTGTGGTGGACCTGACATTTTTCCAGGCCTTATCAATCATAATCATAGAGGTCACCACTGTTATTTTCACATTCTCACTTTCATCAATTAACGAGCTGTTTCTTTTTAAATTTATCAAGTGTTTTTCAAGGGACCGGGAAAAAAGTTCTAATTATCGAGATTCAAATTATCGATAGTTTACCGTAGTTGCTAGTAAAACGAAGCTTTGACTTCAAAGAAACAGCAAAAAAAAATTATTACCAAAACCTCCATTTTCTAACTACTTTTATAAGTGAGAAAGAATGATATATTAGCCCATTTTTCCAAAAAGCAAATTGCATGTACATTGAGAGCCAGATAAGATCCAAAAGAACAAATTGATAGAGCGTTCCTTTGCAGTAGGGTCAATTCGCTAAAATACAGAAGGGGAGGGGGGCAAATTTGTAATCTTTTTCAATTTTTCCTATGAAACTACCAAAAAGGGCATTTAACAAATAATATAATCCGAAAAAGACATTTTTCAATAGCTAGGGAGGAGGAAGGGGCATTCCTCCCCTGCCCCGGGTTGATACCCCTTTTCTCCCGAGAAGAATGTCGGCCATGAACTTCAAATTGCCATATATGTCAAATGATGCCATTTGAAGTACTGCATCAAACCCATCGGGAGTGCTCTTCTAGTCTTCATAAATATTTTAGTAGAAAAGCGAAAAAAAAATTAGAGCCAGCGTCTTCCCCCCGTAAAATTATTCCCGTGGAAAATTCCCCCACACGCAAAATTGAGCAGCCATAGAGAAAGTACAAGATAGGTACTGTTGCTCAAAATGTCGATCAGATGTCCTAAGGGGTAACAAAAGGACGATATATCAAAATTAGTTTTAGGACAGGGGCTGGTTATTCTCAAATGACTTTTAACTTATAAAAAGAAACTTACTATTTTAGACTGAATAAACATTCTCTGAAGTTTCCATGACCACGAGGGGAGGTTGTGGATGATAAAGGGGCAACCACCCCCCCCCCATACAGAATAAATTCTGCTAATTTTGGGGTTTAATGTTACTCTTTGGTTTCATAATAACAGCATACGCTATAAATATTCCCAGAAATAAAGAGAGATTAAATATCTAGTTCTAGCTCTAGAGATTAAATATCTAGTTCTGGTTCTTTGCATATTAAATATGCGTTTGGTGAAAAAACGGCCCCCAAATCCCTTTTGACTCTTAAAAAGAACACTAAAACTTTTAATTTGCAATCGAATGAGAACTCTCCGAAGTTTATGCGACCTCCCCTTCCAAATGAAGTGCCTCTGGGAAAAAATAAATAAGTAATAATTAAATAATAATACGTTGAACCCTTGTGGCTCTTTACTATAGGCAACGCCATAACATCGCCTCTGAGTTAAACAGTTGAGTGGAACTTGCAATTTCCCTTCTAGTGAATATCCAAATTATCCAGAGTTAATATGGGGGGGGGAGAATTATCCGCAGGGGAGGGGGGAATTTTCTCCGGGGAAGAATTCTCCAAGGGGAAACGCCTATACCCCCTAAAAATTGCCTTACGTTTTAGGGAAGGGGCGGGGGCGACTTACGTATTTATAAAACTAATAATGCTTACTGGAAGACTTGGTCTTCTTTCAGTTAGTACTTCTTCACCAGCCTTCTCTTTATTTTCTTCGGCACTGACGCTACGCCTCATGGCAACACCACGGACAATATCCAAAGAATAAACATAATTTTCTATTTCTGCTTGCTGTAATGTAGGGGGCTCGAGATCCGGTCTGAAATAACAAAACCATTTATCCCTTTCGTAATAGCCTTGCATAATATCTGGCATAATAACCAGACTAGAAACAGCATGGATTATTGGAAATAGCATCAACACACGGATAAAAATAGATAGATCAAAGAGTTTTCTTTTCTCATAGACAGATTAGTTTTCTAAGTTAAAAAACCACCATGAACGTCAAAGAAGGAAAGAAGAAAACACAACCCAAAAATGATGCTACAAAACTCCAAAATATATTCTGGCGAAACAATGTCATTTATATTTAAAATTCAAAATTATTTTCAACAAGACTTTCAACTTTCTTTATTGAATTCAGCATTTTATAAGTATTGCCATGAAGTATCTTTATTATTAAAGCAATTTATTACAAATGCAGTTTTAAAAAACATTTTAACTAGATTTATTTTAATCTGATAACCGTTTATGAGTTATTTGTAACTATATTTAGTAGACCTCTGCCAGAGTACCTTTAGTTTTACGAAGCGCAGTAAGACAATACTCAATTTACAGCCATGGCTGACGTAAGATGGTCTCATCAGTCGTGACCAAGGTTGCCACCTGTAGAATGAAAGTACTGTTTTAGCACTATTTTATTATATGTAGCACTGTAGCACATGCTTAGGGTTGCTAAAATAGCACAGAAGTGTTTTAATTAGCACTATTAGTCAATTTTTTTACTATGGTACTGAAAATCGGCGTATAGCACGTAAATTTGGGCGTAGCACTTTTGGAACTGACCGTGGTGGCAACCCTGGTAGTGATAATGGCATTACGAACTTTATGCTTTAAGTCAGCAATATTCATCCTTGTAAAAAAAAGTGTTTGGTCCGTTAATGGTCTGACAATTTTCTTATGCTATTGAAAATTAGCTAGTCAATGCACTTCGCCGCAACCTCTTGTCATTTTGCTCATATGCCTGTAGCAAGTGTGATACATAAGCGTACAGCTGTAGGTTCAACCGTACGAAACTTTAATAGACAATTATTAAAATAAAACAAACCTCTCATTAAATATCTCCTCATTTGCCATTGTACTAGATTTTTTTTTAGTGTAAAGAGACTTCATGGACACTCTTTTAGTGACAAGTTATCCCAGGCTCCCAGAGATAAATTCCTCCCTATTTTTGGAAAATTGAGATCCTGGGATTTTCTGGCCTAAAAAAACGACCTGGATAGGTCACGAGTTTGATAAAATTCGGGAAGAGCCTGAATTTTGAAAAAAAAAGATTCACCTGAGTGACGTCATATTTATGAGCACCTTTCAAGAGCTTAAATACGTCATTTTTGCCTGAGAAGCTGTAGGTTCAACTGTACAAAGCTTTAACAGACAATTATTTTAAAAAAATGATTAAATATATCCTCCTTTGCCATTGTAATAGCTTTTCCTTAAAGTGCAATGAGACTTTATAGACACACTTTCAATGATAAGTTATTTCGTAACTTATCACTACAATATTGCATAAATTGCATAGGTTATAGCCTCCTTTCATTTCATTTACATACCTAATTTTAAATCTCACAGCAGCTAAACCTTTGCGAACTGGCAAATTTCAACTGGATCTTTTTCCTGAGGGACGTATCTATCACCTTGAAAAGTAAGGCTTTAGCCCCAAATGTTCCATGTTTTCCAGCGGAATGAGAATTTTTGGATGTTTTTAGGGTAATTCCTAATACGCGCTAATGCGCAAGCATGCTGCATTTTGTATTAAAACTTCTTCTGGTCTACGCTAACTCAGGTGGTTATCAGACCCTACTCAGAAAGACCCTACCCCCTCCCCCCCAAAGCTTTTTTTCCCGTTTTTGAATTAGTTTTAAAAAAATTACTTTTTAAGTTACACAAGTGAACATTATGTTAGCTTACTTTTAGTTGACGTTAGCCTATTTGTTAGGATTATGTTTTTTGGCAGATAAATTAATATTTCATGAGACTATAAAATTTAGTTTTAAATTAATATATAGTGTATTACGGTAATCATTTGGCAATACGTTAGATTATATTCATATATTATGAGTAACTAAGTTAACTTTTCACTATCCCCATTTAGGTCTAGAACAAGGATCTTTATTCGGGAGTTGGGAGGGGGGGGGTAATTTGAACCAGTTTTAGAAGTGTAGAATTTGCACCTCTGCAGACAAGTGATGTAGACAGTTATTGACTGTTTAGGATGCTAGCTATAAAATAAAAAATACCATACATTTAGATTTTGTTTTAATTTATTGATTTTACTTATAACATTACTTGAGCTTAACTTTTATTTATTTAACTTTTAAATTTAATCAATTTTGTTTTAATTAAGTGACACGCTGCAGTGTCAATAGCACTTCCTAATGTACTCATGTAAAAGCGTCAAAAATCGAGACTTGTATTTATACCTTTCGAAATGAAATATGTAGTTTTCCAATAATTCCAACAAACCAAATAATTGTAATCCTGTCAACAGCTTTAGATTCGGTTTAATTTGGCTTGGCTGATGTTTCGACTTATCCCCCTCCCCCTTTCAGTGTACTACTTACATGGCTTTAACCTCGTTTTCCTCTGCCAGAACAAAAGCGAATAAGGTCTTTCCATCTTATCAGCTCATATCTTCTTTTCCTTTAGAAGGCCAGTCAAAATCTAGTAAAATCTAGATTTAAAATCAAGTGAAGATGAGAAAACACACAAAATTCCTATTAAAACATTTTGTATGAAACTGTTTAAAAGGCTAATGAGCAAAATAATTTTTGGGGTACTTGATTTCTTCGTAAGATATAACTTTGCTTTCACTGTTTTGAACTGTGAAAAATTCTTGTATTGTTGAGGTCATGTGTTTTAAGAATTGAGCTTTATTTTTAATAGAAAGTTAATCTTACGCAATAACTAATATATTTTGTCTTACTCCTAGTGCTTTTTTCAGATGGTTTTATTTAACTAAGTCAGTACAGGTCAAAAATCAAGGTCAAAGCATCAGGTCAAGGTCAAATTACTATTTTCTCCACACGTGATCTAATTCAGATGAAATTTTGCATATTTTGTGATTACCGAAGACAAAACATGATCGAACTATATTCGATTCACACTGAATCATCTACATATTATTTTTAATTAATATTCTATTTATATACTGTGACGCGATAATGCTTTGATTTAGATTATGTGATTACAGCTGGTATGCTGATTGGCTATATGGCTCTGATAGCCCTATTGTTTCTTTCAAAGGGGAGGAAGGCGTGGTCCCGTGATGAAGCGACAAGGCTTAGTCTTGAATAGCTAAAAGGTCTTGAAAGGTCCTTTAATAGCTATAAAAATCGGTAGGCATAAATGGCAAAAATTCATTTAAGATTCACCATAGACTAAATTAAGATTCACCATATACTAAACAAATTAAAATAAAAACAAGCTTTTTAAGTATTTTTATCCCCAAATGCCCTATTAAGTGAAAACAGACCTCTTTTCGGGAAAAAAATTGAAGATCTTTTAGACTAAAAAGGAAACCGTGTGGCGGTCATGACACAAACACTCGTTAGCACCTTCTGATAATCATGGCGATGTGGTCCTTGCGTTCACGCTTATAAAGAGCCTTGAATGCACATAAAAAATCTTAAGGGCTCACACAATTATATTTTAGTCTTTAAAATTTCAATTATTCCAGGTAGCGGGAATGAATTTATTTTTTACTTTTTAATATATTATGCAATTAAAGCATTTTAATTTTTGTTTTTTAAATATCTTTATTCACACAATCTTGTCAAGGCAAATCTAATGTCTAACAGAAAGCTTATAAAAATTTCTCAAAGAGTAGCTTTAAATGTTAAAGCCACAGTTCCCATCCCCAAGGTAACCCTCAAAAGAAGTGGAGCTAAAACACTCCTCACCGCCTTCAGACCTTCGAATAGCAAAAGATCGTAAAGCATACAGAAGGCATACCCATGCCCTTACGAAGAGAGAGAAACCAAGACGACTTTCAAGGCTGGAAGGCGACTTTCAAGGACAGAAAAAAGCAAGTCAAACACATTTTGGAAACGAGTATTTTAGCGAATATACCTCCCACGCCCATTTACTTTAATCATAATTATTCCTTTTTTTCTTTTATATAAATACTTAGGGTGTTATTTTTTATAAGCAATAAAATTTCAAAGTCAAAAGAAAATTTTTTGGCTTATTTACATGAGGTATAAAAACTCATATCTAAAAAAAGCGCCAAAGAAAGACTTGTTGTTAGTTTAAACTTAATAAAAAAATTTTAGTATAAAAATAATTCTCATCAGCTTTCAATTAAAAAACAAAACCCAATATTACTATATGGATGAGGTCGAACATTCATATCAATCAATAAAATTCTCCCCAGAAAAGGGTAAATTAGGTTTCTCAATCAGATTCAATAGTACCCCCCTCTACCTGACCAAAATTTGGTCTGCAACAAAAAATTTTGAGTTTATATTTACGAATATAATCAAACCAAACTACTAACCTAATATGACTAGAGAGTTGTGGGTTACTCCACACTCGTTGCAATGGTGCAGGAGATTCTACTGGGCTAACTAATATGTTACACTCAACATTCAAAGCGGCTACATTGGAAGACTCGATCACAGCTGTTGTCTGTCTGCTGCAAACACTCTGATTGGCCAATTCCAAACCTATAAAAGAATTGAAGAATATAATACCTACTGAAAATAGGAAGAAGTTGGAAGAAGAAGGAAGAAGACTGAAAAATTGAAAGTGGCAAGAAGGTGTAACACCATCTACAATACAGGCGTTGAATTCTCTTAGACAGTGTTGAATCTAGGATCCCTCTAGAATTGGGCAACCCTAGGATTGCCCTAGCATAGCCTAAAAATTTTACCCAAGCATACTAAAGATAGTCCATCAAGTCTTAACACAAACTTTTCTTTTTCCAAGTCTAGCCTTTTATTAACGCCCAACAATAAGACAACCCCAAGACTAAATAAACGGCCATGCAAAAAGAGAAGAAATTAAAACATCCCTGCTAAGTTCAATAAATGGTTAAAGGGTCACTCAGACTGAAATCATACCGTGTAGTTTTTACACAATGCTCATAGAAATTTTGAAATTAAAATGTGTTAGAAAATGAGACGCATTTAATGCAATGCCAATAAGCTCCAAGATCCATGGATGGTTTTCAAGACCAGACAAATGCCAAATCATAATTGTAAAACGACCAGATAAAGTTTTTCTAACTAGAAAAAGAAAATAAGATAATGAGTATTATTTTTCAACAATAAACAACACACATGTAAACGATACAGCCTGGAAAATACAACCAGGAACATTGATTTCTTAGCCTGAAAAACTGAATACAGCCTGAAACAGAAACTGATTTATACGGAGTTTCTCATTAGAGAAACTGGGTAAGCCGCTTTCCCACTGCAGCAACTGGGAAACTCCTGTTTTCATTTTGCCCGGGTAACTGATTTATAAAACCTGGGAAGCGGATTTTTAAATTGTGTCTGGACTTGCCATCAAACAGAAAGACAGAATTATGAACCAAAACAAGCAGATCAACAAGTTTACGAAGGGTTTACAATAACCCTTATTTATTAATCAGCTCTACAGTTTCTATATGAATTATTGTACGTTAGTTATGTGTGGGCAATGATCAACGTAGTCAAAAGCTGATTTAGCCAAAACTAATGTGTATCCCATTTATTTTTATTTTCCCAGTTGCTTTTGATAGATGAAGAAGGTCATAGAAAACTTGGTATGGTTTGACTAAACTTGGCATTCGATCTTAAATTCGTTTGATCCAGCTCTAGATCCCTTTTTAATCGTTAAAAGCGATAGGAGGGTGAAAAGCCCAACTCCTAAGCACTTTTTGTCCCCATTCCAGGACTAACCCTAGCACTCTCATGGCATCAGATTAAGAGTTTTGTGATAGTTATTTTACTCGGAATGAAAGAAGGGAAAAAAATATGGACCTGAAGAGGGGACATGATCCTTTCAGGAAGCTCTATGGCAAGAGACCCAGACTATAAAACTGCTTCTTCCCAGACAGCTTTTTTCAGATAAGGTTGGCATGATGCATAATATTAAAAATTCAATCTTAGGTTGGATTCAGACAGATATAACAAAACGCATGAATTAAATTCATGACTCTACAATTCCCTATCCTCCTCCTCCAGAAAGAAATCTTCAACCTCTTCAAACCATCCTCCTCCATATTGAAACTAAAAGCTTGTTATGGATTTAGACATGGGCAACAAGGAAGTACGAATGAAGTTAGTGACTACCCAATTCTTCAACCTCCTCCACTTCCTCCTCAAATCACCCTCATAAAACTGCAATCTTGCAATGGAATTAGACACGCATAACACGGAAGTACGAATTAAGCTCGTGACTTACCAATCCTCCATACTCCTCCTCAATCCAGTCCCTCCTACTCAATCCTATATGATTCTGATGTGACCTCATGCACCTTCAATGAGATCGAAACAACATTTTGAGATTGTTATTTTACTCAGAATTCAGAATTCAATTATTTTTATTGAAGAAAAATAAAATATGCTCAAAGGGGGGCAAGATCCAAATAAGCCTAAGGGTAAGTTATCCCACTTGTGCAGTTGATCCTTCACAGCTAGGTTTTAGTAATAGTGGTCGAAATAAAGCCAACAAACATTGTGATGTTAAAAGCATTATCTTAATATAAATTTGGATATGTATGACTGAAAGTCCAAATTAAGCCCGCGTCTCAACCAACCTACAACACCCTACGTGCTCCCGTATAAGTCGGAAGGCATCGAATCAGAATTTCAACATAGTATTTTGCACAAAGGTCTCGGCCGACATGATCCACGCAGCTCTGGCATATTCCCATTTTATTCAATTAACCATTTTTCACAGATTTTATAGAAAAAGTGGCATGTCGGACCTTTGTTTTTTAAGCTGAACCGTGCAAAAAGTTTCTGCCTGGGGGTGCACATACCATCCATGATATTGTCAGCTAAACCACAATCAAAAGGATTTAAGTCTAAAAAAGACTTGTTTTTTGTCATTCAAGGGCACAGCTACGGAACTTTGTATATGACAATAATTTGGCCAAAAGTGCGGAAATATATGAAACCAACAGCTACGGAACTTTGTATATGACAATAATTTGGCCAAAAGTGCGGAAATATATGAAACCAATTTTTTTATGTTCGATCGGCTTGAAACTTACAGGGTAGGAAAATCACAGCTCGGATCAAAGAGTTGCCGGATCTTTGTCGGAGAGTTGGCGAAAAGATCTAAGGTACAGGACTTATAGAGTCCTAGATTTATAGAGTTATATATATATAGAGTTACTTATAGAGTTATATAGTACTTATAGTCTTGACCATAAAGAGTTACATATGTTGGAATATATTAATCAGACAAAATCAAAAGAAGTTACTGGACTTGGAACATTTCGGTAAGACCACACAAAAGAGGGCTTTATTAATGGTCAAAGTTTCACATATAAATAAAAATCCATGCCACACATGATATTTCAATAAATTAAACTTTAAATCAAATTAAGTGAAAAAAAAGAAAATTGTGTAAAAAGTAAACAGTGATATTAAAACTTAAAGGAATTACGTATTATGTTTAAAGCAAATTATGTTATATGTTTATTATGTTGTTTTTTCAGGTACTGATAGTTGAAAAAAAATCTATAATTTTGTATATGTTTTGCCAAGCAGATAGACATTATCTACTTCCTAAAGGACCGAGGGAAACCATTTACGACCTTTAGAACAGAATCTTTGAAATTGCAATACTGTGTCACTTTTTAAGGGGTCACGATACGCTAATAGAGAGTCATATGATATATGATAGTCAGTCATATGATATTTATTGAATTAAAAAATCTGACTGATTTAACTGGTTAAGCAAAAAGTTACATAGCCATATATATCTTAAAAATTTAGCAAAAATCAAGCATTCCATTTTTGATGAAAACCTCCATACAGTTATAGGTTTTGGTAATTGTGGGCGTAGAAAAAAATGAATGAAAAATCATTAAAAAAAAGCTTTAAAGTGCACCAAATAGCTTAATATTCCTTTCAAGGTCTTTGGGAATAATGAAAAATCACAAAAAAAGCTAAAAAAGGCACCAAATAGCTTAAGATGGCAAAACATTCCTTTGAAAATCTTTGGGAATCCATAGCACTGTTTATATTTGAAATTTAGAGACAAAAAGCGTTGTCAAATTGAATTAATTAGTTCTGGGTGATTTTTTGTCACTGTTCAACGTGGCAATACTGATGAAAAAAAGTAAACAGTGATACCAATACTTGTAGGAACCAAAAATAATCTTATTTACGGTTTATGTTCAATGTGCAACTTTTAAGCTTTCTGCATTCCTACGCTTTTAGTGCCTCAATACAAAACGACAATCCTCCTATAGTTTGATAATTGACATTCAGCTTCATTTATCTAATGAAATACAATTAAAATTAACCTTTCGTTTTTTTTTAAGATCGAGAAATACACCAGAAAGGCTTGTGCAAAATAGGCAAATTTTCCAATTTTTAACAAGGATAGGTGATTCCCTAAAAAGAAGTGATATCATTATTGTGGCTTAATCAATGGATAGATCTGAAACATATCTCGTCCTTTCGGCACAGGCAACATCTGTAGGCTTGTCACAAAATCATAGGTAACATGAAACAAAACAGCAAAAAGAAAAAACCAATTAACCCTGAATGAAGAAATCAAACCTAAGACGAAGGAATACTTCAATGAAAAAAAAAATTCGTACTTAAAACGAGTAAAAATTACTATGGATAAAACTAAAATCGACAACGGACGAAACTCGGCTCAAACTAGAGCGTGGCAATTGCTTCTCTCAAAAGATCTTAACTTTGAATTATTTTTGTGCTTCCCAGAAAGCAACACACATTTTAGACAGCAATCTTTTTGTACCCCAAATTTTCGAGGTCAAAATACTAATAAAGATTATACATCACAAAACTTCTTGTGGAAGAGTATATAATTTTATGAATTTTCTCCTTTCTTTTCAGTCCCATTGTTTAAAAGATCAAAAAAGCCAGAAAAAGCTCTCAGAAACATGAATTGACGATATTTAAATCGATCTATTTTAGGTTAAATATGCCAAAAGAATGTTTTATTTACATCAATCTCTTAATTACAGTTTCTTCTATCAATGTGACGACTTTTTTATTGTACGTACTCAAGGTGTCATTACCTTCAGTACTATTCTTTCCGTCCTCCTTCCCCTTGACTTCTACTTTGTTAGCTTCCTTAGACTCTTCTCCTTTTTTATACATGCCAAAGGGGTCCTCCGAGTTAGCCAGGTCTCTAACCAGCCTTCTAAGTTCTGCAACTTCTGGTCCAGTCAGAACAATATGACTAGCACCATCTAAATTCGTATTTTTATGTTCAGGGCTCTGTAAGTTCTCGCCATATTGCTCATCATCAGTTTGTTCAGAGTCATCAAATTGAGACTTCCATTGTGATGCCAGAGTTAAGCCACCGGTGCCTTTTGCCACGCCAGAATGGTTTTCATCTTCCATCACAGCGCATTGAGTATAAGATACATCGGCGTGACGATCACGAATTCCACGTCGAGAGCCAGGACTAGAAGAGTGGAGGCTGTGAAACCTAAAAGATCAACTCTGTTAACAATCGGATATTATTAAGGGGCTAAAATAATCCCGTTATGTACGAAGTCAAACGTATGTATAACAGAAGTGTCTCGGGTGGCAAATTTACAAGTCTGTTTTCTATAGTTGCTTAAGATAAAGGGCATTATCATAGTCAATACCAGGGTTTGTTGAAGATAAAAAGTTGTTTGTTCAGGGATGTTGAAGCACCAGATGTCTTAAAGAGGGCTTCAGCTCAGTTTATGTTTCTGGCCGTGCGGCCAGAAACATGTGGCCACATGGCCCTTGTGGCCTGAAAATGGCAGGCTTTTGATCAGTAAATGAGAACCAGACACACGGCATTGCCATGGCACTAGTAACATATGTTTTAGGATTATTGTTTTGCTGTGTATATACTGGGTAACGTTAGAATATCTTGCTGGAGCGTCCATGGCGGGATAAGTCTAAAGAGCGTATAAAAAAAGAGCGAGATTTGCCAGACATTCTTCAGGAGAATGACTTCAGAGCAATGTCAAGCATAAAAATTAGTGATGAGATTCCAAACAATAAAAATCTAAGTGTTTGAATTATGAAAGAACAGCTTCAGTGGCTTGTATATGTTCTCTAGACTGACAAAATTACTTCCACTATCCCCATATTTTTCGGAGTTTTGCCAAATTTTTTTGAACGAAAACTGGGCTCGCCAAAATCTCCCTGAAATTTAACGTTAACGAGCATTAACACTTGGCATTCCGTTTTTAATTTTTCGTATTTGCAATCCTGACTTTCTGAGAAATTTTAGAGAACCTTCTGATTTTGGAGAAATTTAGAATTTTACTTTGGAAATTCTCACCGAAAAATTGATTTAGGGTTAAAAAAAAATACATCTAAACTTATAAACAAATATTTGAATAAGAAATAAAAAATATTTGATAAACCTTCATAATAAAATTCTTTTAATTCGGGAAAATAAATTTAGAAATTTCCCCTCAATTTTTATTTTATTATAGTGAAAGTCGCAGAAACCCCAATGAACTTGGAGACAGTGGAAGCACTGGTGGACACAAAACGTATTCCTAGAATAAATTTACAAAACATCCGACAAGGGGGTTAGAAAGGTTGAATAAGAAGGAATAAAAAGGTTTCACCCGAAAGGGGGGGGGGGTGAAGAAATTTATTTTCAAATAATTATGATAATAACAGACACCGTGACTTGGGCGTTGGAAATGATGCAAATAATAGGAGAACTTTTTGACTCAAACAGTTAGTAAATTTTGTCTCATTAGAGCTTGAAATGAAGAATATTTGTTGGTTACTTTTTCAATTTATAAAACGAAAATAAAAAGGCATATTTCATTTGCATTTGTAAGGCGAATAAAACCGTGGCATAACTTGAAGATGATAAGGAATGGTTCAATTATATTGCATTACTTTGCAAATGTTACGTCAAAGAATAGATGGCATTGATAAAGTACCCCCAGGAGAGACAGTTGCAGACAGATGCACAGTCCCGAACACAGGCTCTTACCTCCTAACATTTCTCGCTCTGTCTCGATCCTTGGTTCTTTCCCTGGTGGAAGGATGGATTTTCGTAATTGGAGGGATATCACCCTGGGTTGCACTTCTAATGACATTTGGGACAATATGCACCGAATTCGACACAGCAGCACCACCTGCAATGATTAATAGTTGATACTTGCTTTTAAGTTTATTCAGCAATTATATCTTTAATATCTCTAAAAAGTTTAAAAAGTTTGATATCTCTAAAAAGTTTAAAAAGTTTAATATCTCTAAAAAGTTTAATTAGGAAGTAAACAAACGGCTCTTGCATTTTTTTTCTGCTTTAATTTAGATTTACAGTATTTTCTTTTTATGCCGCCCCCTTACTTTAAATATCTTAAAATTGACCTTTCACACTTTCACCTTTGACACTTATTTGACCTTTCACACTTATTCAGCAATTATATCTTTAATATCTCTAAATGATTTTAGATATACTGAAATATCTAAAATCATTTATGATTGGTCAGTATAAAATAGTCAACCAATGAAAAACAAGTTTACAGACTTTTTTCTTTTCTTTTTATTTCGCAGAATCAAAGTTTATTTTATTTTTTGGCTGCACAAACGGTTAGAAATGTAAGGGAAAACTGTACAACAGTAAACTGCATCGGAGTCAAGGGCTAGGTATCCCTTCAGCTACGGGTTGAGGCTCTGCATTAACCATAGCTAAAGTACCACGAATTTCTTGGTAACTTGACCAAGAATGCCCTGATCTAGATGTTAATTATCCTATCATTCAAAAGTCTACTGTATACCCAATTTTTAAGCTCCAAAAGACCAATTCACAAACGGAAAAAAAACTATGACCTTATGGGTAAGATGATGGAACCAGATCAGGGTTGCCAACTTGCATACTTTTAGTGTGAAATACACTCTTTTTTACCTCAGAGGGGATGTGGAAGAGTGAAAATCACTCTTTTTGGATGTAACTTTTCATTCGCTTTAAACGTCAGTAGTTGACATATTCGTCAAAAGTGCATATAACCCAAGGAATAGGGTTGCTAACTTGCACTTTTTTTCATGTGCAGAGGAGGTTGGAGGAGGATCAGATGAGGTTGGAGGGGGCGCAGAAGAGGGGTTACGCAAGTTTTATGACTTGCACTCTTTTTGAGCAAAATTCACTCTTTTTTGGCCTTGATTTGCACTCTTTTTAGAGGTTGGCAGTTGACAACCCTGGACCAGATCTTGGGATGACACAGTTATCGAGAAACTCTCGCTCAGTGGCCACTGGTTGCTTTGACACACTGAGAAAATGGTTTTTCAGCTAGTTAAAAAAAACGGTGCACTGTTTGCGATATTATTAAAGAATATCGAAAATCAGTTGGCATGTGTAATAGATGTCGACGGAGTTTGCACTGCAGAAATGTTTGCACATACCTTTGAGTGGTTTGCGATAGCTCCAGCAATAGCCTTATTTTTGTATTCTAGATGTTTTGTTTCACAACAGAATGGTTTATGTAGGTGTAAAAACAAGATGGGAAAAAATCAGCTTGGCCTGACCTGTCTTCTTCTTGATAAAACTGTCAACAGTAATGTTTTTCTAGAACCAACAACCGTTTTTACAGTTGGTCTGGCCCTACCATGAATCACCCCCTTAGAGACTTATAATTGCTTTGAGCACCTTCAAGTTGAATACGTGTGTCTAGTTAGACACTCTAGCCTTTCACGAAAATTATCTGATCAGAAAGAAGTTTTCAAAACAGATATTTGAGACTAACTTTTAGAAGAGGTTTAATCAATTGTTCAAACCTCTTTAGGAGTGCTAAACCCAAAACATTTGAGAAGAGAAAGGCTTATTTATACGCAGGTTCTCGTGCTTACAAGAAACAAACTTCGAACTCACTTTACAAAGAATTAATTTCTAAAGAACCACTCTCTGCTTGAACTTCGACTACCTCACCCAGCCTCACAAATAGAAATTCTTTCCCCAAACATTCCAGAAATTCTTCTAGCGGATTTAACCCGTGATCACGCCAGTATACTTACACTTAGTTGGCAGTCTAGAGGTGTGTGGAGTTAGCGATAGTTGGCCTCCAAAATATGACGACCCTTGACTTGTTAAGGGTTGATCGAAGAACTCTCGATTAATTTTCAAGGGGAAAACCAAGCATGTTTCCTTGTCTACCGCTCTTCCCTAAGCGCGGTGTATCCCGACACCGAACTTGGGGGACGGTAGAGTGACCCTTGACCCATGCAAGTCAGCCTTATGATCTCAGTACTGCCACCTTCTAAGTCAGATTTTAATGGTAACTTTTGGTTACTTTGTCATAGCCTTTGTCTGGATATTAATTACTATATCAACTCAACAGCCTATAGAAAAGAAAACCTTGAAAACAATCATCTTAAACCCTGTATACAGGAATTATCCACAAATTTCTACTTCTTGCAATGTGGATCACCACAGAAAAAGAAGATTGCTGTAGAAAAGAAGATATTCTGCCACATTATCCTAAATCTTACAATAATAAACATAAATTGATGTCAAATCTGGTCCATAGCTAAGAAATGCCAAAAAGAAATCCTTAAGTCGCAAGTGGCAACGGTTTCGGATAAAAAAAAAGATGAAGAAGTTTGCAGAGGCGTTTTTCCTGCGAAGAAGATAAAGGCCGCCGAATTAGCCACTGAAGGCCGGTCAATGACTCAGATCTAATGCATCATACATTTTGCTTTGGGAGTACCTAGCATATCTAAGCTGATGAAACCATATCATTCAGGAGTAGCAATATTTTCTCACTAAAATCCTTAAAAAATAAACCGTACCATGCAAAGCTTACAAATCGCAGTCTAAATCTTCAGTCGCTAAAGAGGTGATATTGGGTTACAAGAAGAGCTTCACTTATCTAGGTAGTATTATTAGTAAAGATGGTGGGTACGGTGAAAATGTTAAAAGTAGAATAGTCAAAGGTGTTTTTTTTACAATTGAATAAAGTTTGGAAGAATAGGAAGATAATTCTGCGAACAAAGATCAAAATGTTGGAAGCAAAAGTGATGACAGTGGTAAAGCATGGTTCTGAAGCTTGGGCGCTTAAAAAAACGGAGGAGAATTTGTTAAATATTTTCCAGAGAAATTGTCTACGGATTCTTTTGGATATCCGTCTGCCTGACCATATTTCAAACAGTAAGCTGCACGATAAATGTATTTCTATTACGCCTTCTACGGTTATAATGAGGGAAAGGTTGAGATTGCTAGGACAAGTTCTGCGGATGAAGAATATAACGAGAAGCAGGTCGTCCCCGAAGGGAGTGAGAAAAGGTCGTGAGAAAGAAGTCAAAGGAAACTGTGACTTCTTGGGAGGGTGCAAAGAGGGTGACCTTTAATAACTTAAAACGGAGGAGGAGCGTGCACAGCTATGTTGGCGTCAGGCGACTTGGTATATATATGTATATATATATATATATATATATATATATATATATATATATATATATATATATATATATATATATATATATATATATATATATATATATATATATATATATATATATATATATATATATATATATAATATATATATATATATATATATATATATATATATATATATATATATATATATATATATATATATATATATATATATATATATATATATATATATATATATATATATATATATATATATTCCCAGTGATTGGAAGGAAGGGGTTATGGTCAAGCTCTTTAAGAAAGGCAGAACAACCGACTGCAATAACTAGCGAGGTATCACTCTGCAGTCTGTAGGGAGTAAAATTTTCTGCCAAAACTACTGAACCGCATTCAGTCAAAAGTAGACGCAATACTAAGAGATGAGCAACATGGGTTTCGACAAGGGAGATCGTGCGCTGATTTGATATTCAGTTGGAGGTACTCATAGAAGAAGCAAACGAATAGCAGACTGAGATTATGACATTCTGAAAGCATTTGACTCGGTCCACAGAGACTCACTATGGAGAATACTACGGTATTATGGATTCCTCGACAAGATTGTTTGCATGACTGTCACGCTTTACGAGAATCAGTTATGTACTGCACGAACTGATAATGGGGACCCTACCGAATGTTTCAGTGTGAAGTCTGGTGTCCGCCAAGGATGTATCCTCTCCCCAGTGTTATTTGCTATTCTCATCGACTATGTACTTCGAATATGTAATTTCAGAGGTGGAATTCAGCTGAACCAACACCGCACATTCTTTGACGGTGATTTTGTTGATGATATAACCATCCTATCTCATTTAAAAGAGAAGCTACAGAACAATATCGCTGTACTCTCCAGCATGGCCGGGCGAATTAGTCTGTCAATCAGTACACAGAAAACAAAATTTATGCGAAACAACGTCAATACCCTACCTGCCCCATCGCTCCAAGTCAGATCTGATTTAATAGAGGAGGTTAAGAGTTCAAGTACCTTGGTAGTGTCATTAAATGTGATGGTAGCCTTGAGTGAGAAATTAGCACACGCATTGCATGCGCAAGAAGCGCCTTGAATAAACTAAGAAATGTGTGGAGGAATCCAGCATACTCCCTTAAGCTCAAGCTTTTCAATAGTAGCGTTCTTAATAGTAACGGCTTTTTAATAGTAACGGCCTCTCCGTACTAATGTAAGGCTCCGAATCATGGGCGTTGACTAAGCACCTGGATAAGCGAGTCCAGGGTTTCGGGAACATCTGTCTTCGGCGCATCCTTGGTATCCAGTGGACTTATAAGATCATTAAAGCCTTTATACATAAAAAGACAAAACAACCGCTCGTGATCGATAGATTTGTGACTAACCAATGGCGATATTGGGGTCACATGGTGCGGATGGGTGAGGGTCGCCTACCCCACGATGTGTAGTGTTGGGTTCCTTCTGGCATTAGAAGACGTGGGCGACAGAAGGCAACACTAGGGAAACGCCTTGAGAAGGATGCTGCGTTTTGAGATCGTCGCTCGAAGAACTTTGGTCAAAAGCACAAGAGGGGTCCCCATTGAGAGGCACCGTTGTCACCTTATGCGCCATCCGTCGTGGGAAGACTTAAGTCAAAGTAAGTCTAATATATATTTTATTATATTTATAAATGGAAAGGCAGTGTGGTATAGTTAATGATTTCAAGTACAATTTAAACTTCTAAAACTTAAATCACCCCCTTTTTTCCCTCTGTTTGTCGAACATTTTGTTCTTTCTTTTTTATAACTTTTTTACTTTGAAATGTGGATTTAACTACTTTATATATTGTAATAACCATTTTGAAAATAAATGTGTCTCTATTTATACAAGGTGCCAATTGCGGTATTATTTTACGCTGATCCGTGATATTTTCCACTGGTTTTGTATTTTGGCCTACTTCTGGAAATTACTGGGCCCAAATACTTGTAGCAAAACTATCCAAGTTATTCCTAAAGAGTTGATCAAAACTAACTCCAAAAACTAACAATCTGGTTCATAATTAATCCTTAATAATCAAGAGTATATAGAAGAAGCAAATTTTTCATCCAGCCACAGTATAAAAAAAAAAAAAAAAAAAAAAAGTAAATAAATATTATGAATTTCTACAATATAAATAATGACGAAACAATTAAGTCAAATCAAGTATATGAGAATTTTGATTAATTACCTGGTCTCGAGCATTCTACTGAATGCATGCTAACCTCCATATCGACGACAGGACAGGGACGATCATTTTCAGAAGTATTCCCACCATTTTTGACAATCTCTTTGGCCGATGATACCGGAACAACCTGTAAATGACAAAATCATACTAAAAATATGATGGGCCGAAATATTGAAAGACAGTCCAAAAAATATTGAAAACGAACCTCCTTCCAAACGAAATGGCCTGGAGGAAAAAACAAAAAGTAAATAATACATTAAAGCCTTATCGCAATTTATTTAGGCAGCGTTATCGCGCTGCCTATGATAAATTGGCATATATGATAACTAAACAAATAATTTTTAGGAAGACAAAGTGGGAAAGTCCACTTGATTTTAGTCATGACTTGCATATCTTATCAATGAAGCTTGCTCTGTAAAAACAAATATTTTAGTTCTATAGCCTCGAAAAGGAAGAGAGGGGTAAGGGGGCGTCTCACCGCCTAGTTCACCTGTCTGATGAGAGAAGGGATCAGATGCGAGTAAGTGAACAAACTGAGATGCAATGAAAGATGATGTAGGCAAACAAAATAGGGCGACACAAGTATACATGACTGAATTCATGAATCAAACAGTTCGTTGTAACAAACCGTAAGTAAAGAACGACTTGGTTCAATAGTAACCGAAATAAAAAAAAACGGAATAATTGTGATATTAATAGATACATTAAAAGAGTCGGCTTATTATGCTGATTCCAAATATATAAGCAAGGGCAGATCCAGGATTTTTTCGTGGGGGGGGGGGTTACTAATTTTTTACTCAGTTTTCGACTAATTTTACTAATTTTTACCTAGGTTTAAATAACTTTCGACTTATTTTCGACTCGGTCAAAAATTGGGGGGGGTCAAACCGGGTAGCCCCCCCCCCCCTGGATACGGCCTTGTATATAAGATTCATTAAGTTTAGTATTACCCATCAAAAGTTACAAGCCTGAGAAAATTGATTTTCGAAAAGTCAAGAAATCAAAGAAAATCACCATCAAATTCAACGAAATTCTTTTTTATTTGTCTTATTTCCCCTTTTCCAACTCAATTTTGCATGTGGAGATGTTCCGGGGGAATTTTCCAGGGAAAATTTTCAGCGAGTTTGGATTTCCGGGTAAAAAATTTTACAGAAAAGAGGATTTCCGGAATGATCGGAAAAACTATTAGAAATTAAAGTCTTTATCGAATGAATGTATACTAAGGGGAATTTTTCAAGCTGAATCGTCCGCAAGAAATTTTACGGAGGGGGGGAGGGGAAATTTTCAGCAATGATGGAATTGTCCGGAGGGAATTTTAAGAGAGTATGTATTTTAAGCGGGACAAACTTTCCTTGGAGGAGTTTCCCGTAAAGGGAGGGAATTTTTCATGAAGGATGAGCAAGATTTATTGACATTTTTTAAAAACAATCAGAAATTAAATAAAAAGTGTTTCAACTAAAAGTAAGGAGCAATATTAAAACTCAAAACGAACATAAATTAATCCGTATATGAAGGGGTTGTCTCCCAACTTAATACCTTGCTCTTTACGCTAAAGTTTGACTGTTTGTCCCAATTTTTAAGAACGACTCCTGAAACACAAGAACGGTTTAATTACAATACGAAGTTTTTTTAAGTGCCAAAACCTTTAGCGTGAATAGGAAGGTCTTGAAGAGGGGGGAGGGAGGGGACAATTCCTTCATATACGGAATTACTTCTGTTCGTCTTGAGTTTTAACATTGCTCCTTACTTTCACTTGAAAAAACTTGTTTTTTTATTATTATTATTAAATCCACCTAAAAGAAACACAGTTTCACTATGGACCCAAAAAGTTCTTAATACGGTCTGCCTATGCTGTTTAAATTAGCAGAAGCAAATAGGTCAATGTGATTTGCGCATGCTTACCTGGTCCTCTTCTTCTCTTACATCCTGATCTTGTTTTTCTTCATTTTCATTATCTGGAAGCTTCTTTGGTTCAAGATTCTCTTCCGAGACAGCTGTCACTGTTTTATGATCGATATCAGTTCTTCTTTTCTTCGGTGTTTTATCACTCACCAAACTTTCCGCCAGCTTGCTTATAGCACCTAAACATGACAGTTATGAATATCGTAAGTTGCAACAAACAACTTTTTCATTATAAAAAAAAGCTCAGGAAAAAATCGAAAAACATTTATTAAGACCTTATGAAAACGAACTTAGATAGTGATCCGAAGCAACCTTTTTTTCTGCTTATATGCCTGGATGACAAATATTAGGGAATATTTGAGATGATTGGGGAAATTCAAGATAACCCGAATTTGCTGTATCGAAGCTCTGTACATCCCAGTGGGCAAAATGGTGACCGGCGTTACCCCCTCCCCCCGTGGAAAATACCCCCGGAAAATATTCCCCGCGGAAAATGCCCCCCGGAAAATATCCCCCGCGGAAAATACTCCCCCGGAAAATACCCCCTCGTGAAAAATAAGGCTTTCTAAATTTGAGAATTATATTTGAGCTTTATTTTTTGTTAATTTCTTTAGGGGGAAGGAATTTTGGTACTTGTGTATTATGCGCCACTCACTCAGGTTTACGTTGTGTAAAATTCGAGAACACACAGGTTTTTTCGTTAGTCTCTTCGTTACTTTAGAATTAAATTAAATTTGGGCTATAGATTTGCACATTAGGGGGGGGGGGGTAAAGTATAGCAGGTCTGCATACAAAATGTCTTTGGTACAATTGTTCTGCATATTAGATAGATAGATAAATAAGTGTTTTTTCAAGACAAATATACGGCCATGAGCACAGTAAAGTAACATAAATGAAAGGCATAAATAACATAAACTTTGATCAGCAATCATCGTAAAACACTTAAATGAAACACTACATTAACCTAATAATAATACTTAATACTTTGAAAAATAGTCATTGAAAAAAAAACATTTAAAACTTGGAAAAAACATATAAATGAAACATTACATTTACTTTATACTGGGATATTCTTTTCTCTTTTTTTAGTTAACAAAAATGTCAGATACCTCGCTATTCTTCTGTAACTTTTTAGTGGCCATATACCTAGAAAGAATTGTTTTTTGACTTCAAACTATCCAAATACTTTACCTCCTCCCCCCCCCCATGTGCAAATACATAGCCCAAAAAATATAATTCTTATGCATTCTGTCACTTGTCACTTGCCTTATGGACCAACTTTAGCTCTATGCCGTGGTTCTATTTCTAAAGCAGTTAAAAGTAGAATAGCGTCTAGTTTCGGGGCAGTAATTTGTCTTCGCGATCTTCTTTCTCGGAAATCACTGGCTCGGGTATATAATACAGTCGCTTTTCCTCAAATTTTAGTTTTTTCATCGCTTCTCCCCTTTTTTAGAATTAGTAATATTGCGCATGTAAAAACCACGTTTTTTAATTTTGCTAAGTTCCTTTGCCGCTTTTCTAAATCTGAATCAAATACTTTTTTAATGAATACATATAAAATAAAAAACCCTGTTGATGTTTTGGAGAAAAAGCAAAAGAAATTTTTATCCAAATTAAATGTTTTTTCTCATAATTTATATAGAGCTGCGCACGAAGCTTAATTTATTTTACTTGATTTAATTTTTGAATGAAGTGTTAATTTGTGAAGTGTTAATTTTAAGTGTTAATTTATTATCTATTGAATGGAGTGTTAATTTGTGTGGTAATTTTGATTGAAGGCCTTTGCGTACTTGTTGAATATAGTTTAAAGTAATTTTATGGCCTGTTGATTAGCGGTTATTATCTTTATTTATTTTTTTTACTCTCCGTATTCGGAGGAAATAAAAAATTTGAATTGAATTGTCTTGTCTCGCGCTAAGCTGAAAAAAATAACAAAAAACCGGTGTGTTCTCGAATTTTACACAGCGTAAACTTGCGTGAGTGGCGCATAATACACAAGTACCAAAATCCCTTTCCCCTAAGGAATTAAAAAAAATAAAACTCAAATATAAATCTCAAATTTGGAAAGCCTTATTCTCCGCGGGAGGGGGGGGGATATTTTCCACGGGAGTATTTTCCACAGTGGGTGGTGGATATTTTCCGGGGGGGGGGGGTAGACGCCTAGAACCGGACAAATGAATATACAAATTGTACCTCTTATTAATATTCTAGTCATACTATTCTTGGTAAGTTCATATTTTTTTCATTTTTCTTTATTATGATTTTTTTATGTAGGAGTACTTTCAGAAAAAGAAAAAAAAAATCAATATATATTTAACGAGGTCTTTCTAGAGTAATATTAAAAATTATTTTATTGTTATTTTGGGGGGCAGGAGTGCATTCAATATTAATTGTACGCTTCTAATATAACCGAATATGCAGCTAATAAGGGGGGGCTTCTCCAATATATGAAAAATTACACATGAACATGGATTTTGGTTAAGTTTTGTTTTAAAAATATGTTTCCATGGCATAGGATACACATATAAACATATATGTACACAATTAGAACTTATATCATATTTCCAGGATCAAATTGTTACAAATCACTTTTGGTTTAAATGTGTCATTAAAGAATGCCATAATATGTCAGTACTTTATATTTAACTTTAAGTTATTTTTATTTCTTTAGAATAGTTAAGCACTGGAATGGGAAATAAGATGCACGTTGGAGTAGCTTAAAAATTGAAAATCTGCCAATTATGGGATGAAAACTAGACTTCGCTAGGTGTTCAGAAGCAAAAACACATTAGACTTACGACTTGATTGCTTTCGGCTTCCCACAAACACTACTATTCACATCTCATTGAAGCATCAAGTCATCCAAGTGACCAAGTCATCACGTCATCTGCCAACAAAGCTGCGCACGCTCTACTGACGCCCTATCCACTATTCAGAATTTCACTCAATATTCCCTCGCATGAAATTTCCACTTTCTTTAAAACTTTTCTTATAACATCTTTCTACTCCATTCAAATGCTAACCATTTTGGTTGGGCCTCGAATTTTCAAAAAAAAAAATATTAATATGCTCTTCGGAAAAACATGACTGAACCCAAGGTCGTATCCAGAGGGGGGGGGTACCAGGTTTGAACCCCTCCCCCCCCCCAAATTTTGTCCGGCTTGTAAAATGTAACATAAATGCATACAAACAAATTTTTGATGCATTTTGAAGTTCTTGGTTTGGTGATTTGGTTTGGAACGGGGTCAGCGGCATGACTCCGTGAGCTCATCCAGGATCAACCCAGCTCCAAATGAGTACCTGGAGAAATCAGGAGGAAAATATGAGAAACGTCAGATGATTTGCCCTCGACTACGTATTGCACCTCCGGCAGTGTTGCGACGGGTGGTACAATTGTACCAGATTCAGTACATTATCCTTCGACCTGTAAGTCTGTCCAGCTTTTTGTTTAAGTCGGAAATTCAGTGCAATTCTGCCGCACTGGCATAGCTTTAGTACATTTGCAACAAAATACAGTGATTTTTCTTGATTGTCGGGATTAGGACTCCCACTATTCATGGTTGTAAAAATACTGACGCCTCACAGCTTATCTCTCTCTCTTCTTTTGTGATCTGAAGGGACTTTGTGCGAACTTCCCTTTTCAACTATTCGTTTTAGAAATTTGGTATCAAATTTAAAACTCTAAAAACGAGTCTCATTCAATTCCATCGTCTAGGTAGGCCTTTTGAAGTATACTTCACATTCGACCCACTGGCAATACTTCAATACGTAGTGGTGTACTCTCCTAATTATTTATATGTTGCTTATGACCAGGTCATGAATATTTTATGTGTGAGGTAGGCCCATGGAGATGGGAAACAATTGCAACTACGGCTCTGCAACCTTAAACAGTTTAATAAAATTTCATTCAGGAAGATTTTTGGTAAACATTTACGTTTCCACATAATTTAGCTACTATCAAAGTGAATACATCCCTTAATGTCTTTTTTTTAAACTCTTTCCAAATTCAAAAATTGCTTATAGGGAAACTACATTTTGAGCCCAGCGGATTTGTGGTCCAAAACAGCAAGACTCATGTGTTCCATTTTAAAAAGTACCGCAAAACTGGTGGACCGCATTCGCCACCCTGAGAGAGTACCGTTCAAAGGAAGATGCGCGTATTGTGCGAAGCGTGACAGGCGCCAAAAGTTTAACGGTAGTACATTTTATTCCGGAAAGTACATTTTTAGAGCTTTGTTTGGTGCAAATCAAAATTTTAACATCCCAACATTGATTCCCGACCAAAGGTAGAGAATCAGGAGATCAATATCTGCGCTAAGTGAACCATTGCCTGCAAGCGAAGAAGTTAAGAGGTTTAAAACGACCTACTCTTATTTATGATACTTTTCATAATTACTCGACCCCAAAATCCTCTTGACCCCAAAACCAAAGAAACCTATCTATTCAATACGTTGACATACTTAGCAGATATTTAGTCGATAAAATTTTTGACTTATAAGGCGCAAAAAGGAAAAGAGAGATTAGTTTCCTACAGTTCTCTGGTTAAAAGTTGTAATTTAAAACCACATTTTTACACAGCCTTTGCTCTGAGACTCAAAATAAATCCATAAAAACAAAACATATAAACCGCAACAAAACACAACCTACTTAACAAAAACCCGAACCACTTACAAGCTTCAAGACTCGAATACACACTCGAATACTTACAAGACTCGAATTCGAAATATAAAAGTCGATCTATGGGGTATTTGAAAGCAACCTGTAAATATAATCTTACCCAACGCTGGTGGTTGAGTTTTTGATGGACTAGCAGTCTTCTGCGGTGTCAATTCCTCAATCAGTTGAACAGGTAAAGCTACTTCCATTGGGGATGTTCCTGTTCCCTTTTCCTCGTTTTGATTATCTTGTGCGGTGATGGCTACATGGTCGTCATTCATCTGCTCACTGATAATCTGGGTAGCACCTAGTTGGGCATTTCCCTTGCTTGGTTGTGCTGTAGACATTGTCGATGTCGTTACAGTGGATGGATCCTGATTAATCTTTTCCCAATCAAAAGGATCGGAGTCTACAAAATAAGAGCATTTATGAGTTATTTTAAAATCCAAAAAACTATTTTTTGCGATTAAAAAATGTTACGCAAAAAAAAAATTTGACCATAGAGAGGTCTAAGAAATTATTTTAAAAATGTTTAGAATCAAAAGCTAGAGAAAGTTATGTTTTATTCTCAAAGTGACTCACTAGTGACCATTGTTTATCATGCATTTATCGTCAGAACTGACACAATGCAAATATTTTAAGAAATACAATAATAAAATAAATTGATAAAATGCGAATAACAAAGGTCAGTAAAATTAAAAGCCCTAAGATAAAAACTATGAAATATTCGACGAATTTAATAACACAAAACAAGAAAGATGGCAGGTTGGTTGTCAAAATGGTTGTCAAAATTGGTGAAATCGTGTAATAAATTGACAGAAATCTATAAAATACAACAATCGTCAAAAAATTACTAAAAATAAAATCATAATGCATAACTTGACGCGTTTTCTTTGTAATCTTTCCAAATATAACAATCTCTTCCGGGAGAATATACATTTTGAGCCCTTGTTGCGACCCTTAAATGCAACTTATTACCTTGCCTAGTTTACAGACTATTATGTAAAGTTAAAAAATTATTTAAAAATTCACAATTCAAGTATTAAATTCATTCCTTTACAGTAATATATTTCAAAGGCCTTGATTGATTCCAAACGAATACAACCTAACTCAATAAGCATCTGAATTTACAAAAGTTATTCCCAAACGTTTTCCTAACGTCTGTATTTAAGGGCACGTTTTCTGCGCAATAAACTTTGCCGTAGCATAGCAATTGCAAAGCGAAAATTTAACGAAAACCAACCGATTGCCTTCTTTCTACAAACATTATGGAAAAGAAGCTAAATTACAGAATGTTTCAACTGAGAAGCATACACAAAAGAAAATTAAATTATCAAAACTTAAAAAGTATATAAAACTGAATAAAAAAGAGAAGATTTAAAGCAATGTAACTTTTCGCAAACCTTTTCCGTTTGCTATTGCTAGGCACTGCAAAGTTTATCTCGCAGAAAACGCGACCGTTTCTACAGATGTCAGAAAAACGTTAGACATTTTAAGTTAATATTTACAAATACAAATTTTTGTGAAATTAGTTGGGTACTGTTCTATTAGCTGTAAAACACGCGAAAAGTGAAGTTTGGCTAATGCTTACGATATAAAACAAAATAGGATAAAAATATAATAGTTCAGAAACAAATTTTGGCTATATATTTACACATTAGGGAGGTTGGGGGTAAAGCATAGCATATACTAAATACGGAAACTAACCTGACCTAGGTACATTTTCCCCCCCCCCAAAAAAAAACAAAAAAAAAAAGTTTAAGTATAGTTCCCGGAGTCAGAAACCCCTTGTTTATACAAGAAAACACCAGGTAATGCCTAATGATCTTTGCTTCTCTCAAGTGGCTTTCTTGCGTGTTTTACAGCTAACAGAACAGTACCTTAAATTGTTATAAATCAGTGCCTTTGAAATACATTTCTTTCGAATAATTGATTTATAAACAAATATTATATATTTTACCCCTTTTAAACCCATTTCTATTAATGGTTTGTTTTCTGTGCGGTGACAGATTATGTTCGGTGACAGATTCTGTGCGGTGACAGATTCTTTTCTGTGCGAGAAAAGAGGCCCTGTTTTGAGGCCCCTTTAAGTGCCAAAGTGGACGGAAACCATTTTTACAATTAGAAAGAGTATAAAGAAAGGCAGCAAGTGAAATCGTCACTGTCTCCCTAGCTAAATTATAAGAAAACTAAAAAAACTGACCCCAACTTCACTTGAAATGCAATCAAGAATCTCAAATACGCACTTTTTTATATTTTTCTTACGAACTTCTGGAACAGATATATCAGACATAATTCTACTTCACATACTTCTAGAACAAACATCTGGAATTTTTATTAGTTAGACATATCAATGAATCAATCATTTTATTAATACTAAAAAAAAAAACTATTACAAACCTAAAGCGATTACTAAGCCCGAGAAGCTTGGCTTATAGTTGGTCATATGATCAATATATCTGCATATATAAAATAGAGTTCCCCTGCTACTTGCAATCATATCAAGGAACAGGCGCGCGTCTAGTGAGACTCCTTATGGTACGTGAAAAAAATAATGGTAGAAAGTTATATTTTGGTATTTAACATATTGACAACGATTTAACAAAAAGAGGCACTAATTTTTGCAAGGAAATGATGAACGTGAAGTCTATTTAAAAGTTTTCCAGCAGTAAGCATATAGTTCATACTAGTACCCTGAAAGTTTCAACTTACTGCACTAAGCCGTTCCTGAGATGTTGCTGGTACACCTTTTTGACAAAAGTCATACTCATAGCGAGTTTTGATTTAGTTCAACATCCCCCTAAGTATTCCCTGAAAGTTTCACCTTAATATCCTTAGCCTTAATAGTAGACGAAGTCATAACAGTTGTAGTAGGAGTAGTAGATGTAGCCAATAGCGCAAAGACAAAGTTTGGCAATAGCAGGTAGAAGATGAATCGATTTTTGAATTTGACAATTTAGTATTTTGTAAAATGTCAGTAGGGTAGGGACCATTGAACTCTAAAGATTCAGTTAAACTTGTGCTAACAAAACTGCTGGAGCCCTTACATGGCGGGAGGGCTGTATGTAGTTTCAATGGGGAAGGAGGATAGCTTTGTTATTGGGAATACCATTTTGACTTGACAAGGGGAAGTGGGTAAAATACATCGACTTTTGAATTGTGTATGTGGCTAGTGGTAGAGTAGAATTTATGAGAAGGGAGAATTTGATTGAACAAGATTGGGATATTCATGTTAACAGGCACCTTTGTGGGTACTTGAGGATATTGTACGAGCGTCATAGAGTTCTTTTTCCATATTGTCAAAGGGAACACATGGGGAGTACATAGTCTTTAGAGTTAGAAGACACAATGCTATCTCTACCAAATTCTACACAGCCATGCGAGTCTCGGTGAACTTTGGTATATGATTCAGACATAAGATTACGACTTTTTGAAAAGACAAACTATTTAAAAGTATGACCAACGTCAATGCACAATCATTGCAGCGTCAGCAACGACTTAGGTACGAACTTTCATGGAAGTTTTATTCCTCCATTTGAGGAAAACTACAAACAAATATTTTTGTCTTTCGACATACTATCGTTCATATGTAACTACAATTCACATTTTTGATGAAGGAACAAGCTTAAATATGAAAACAGGGGTCATCACTTTAACCCATAAAATAAGTAATAAAATTAAATTGTTCAATCATACCCTGACCCAGACACTAATGCAGAAAGTTTACTCCTATACTTCAAAGTTTACTCCTATTTCTACAAAGGGGAGATGATGCAGGGAGATTTTAATCCTCTCAGCACATTGACAGCTAAAAGCTAAGCTTCAGTTAGTGTCCTAGTCACTACTTAGGTTTAATTATCTTATTACAATTATTTAATTTCAGGTTTAGTGTTTAGTTACTACTTAGTTACTTTATTACCCTTATTTAGTTTTTGGTTTAGTGTTTAGTTACTATTTGTGGTTTTTCTTAATCTTTTTGGTTTTACTTGTTTTGTTAACTTTAATCAACTCATTTTCTTTATTCAGTTTAGTAATATACTTAGTTATTAGGCTTATTTCTAGTTCATTGATATATCTCTTATTTATACGTACAATTAACAGTCAAATATGAATAAATCCTTTTCTTAGACAGGGAAAAACAATAACAAAAAGTTTCAGATATTTCTATCGCATTTACAATAACCGTCATCAGCAGATAAATACCTACGTTCTTTTTTATTCGTAAAAGAAACACAGGTAAGGCAATGTTGCTTATCATCATAAAACATAAAATCGTGAAGAAAACAAGGACAACTAATAGCCAGTGAAAAAATTGAAAAATTATGCAAATATTTCGGTCAAGACCTCCGCTTGACCGTCCTCAGTGGAGAATAAAACTAATAAAAATATAAAAAACCAACATACATCCAAAAAATTATATTGTGCAATCAAATAAAATCTCCGATAATAATCTAACTGGAAAGCGATTGGCCTTTAAGAGTGATTTACGTAAAATGAAATTGTGAAATGCCATTTAGACTTGTGTTTTTTTATTCAGCTACCCTTTCACCATTACTGAGAAAAGGTCGTCCAATTTTAGTTTGGTGTTTTATTTTAAGGTTTGGTTTTTTATACTTTTATTAGCTTTATTCTGTACTGAGAAGGGTCAAGCGGAGGTCTTGACCGAAATATTTGCATAATTTTTTCACTGGCTGTTAATTGTCCTCGTTTTCTTCGCGATTTTATGTTTTATGATGATTAGGCAGTGTGGTCTCAGAAATTATTTATGTTGCTTATCATCCCGCATCTGAGAGAGGTTTCTGGCTGAAGGGCCATGAAACGGAGATCAGGACCACCGGTAAGGACTCAATGCCACATCTCAAGATCAATGGCGCATTCTTAAAGTTTACCTCATCTCTATAAAATAGGTTTTAAAGGGGATGCATAACAAGAGACTAAAGATATGACTAATACCTAGCACTATTTTCTCATAAAGTGATCAACTAGAACGGCATTATCCATACCTTCCCAACCTAGGCAAAACTTACAAGCTTCCTTTTTCATCATCCAGGGCCGGATTTAAATCTTTGGCACCCCTGGGCCCAAGCGTTTTGGCACCCCTAGGCCCAAGCTATTTTTGAGGCCCAAAGATTTTCGGGGATAGTGGAAGCCCTGAACAGAAGGCAAATGATGAGTGATTAGCCAAATTAATACAAGAGAGAGATGATACCAAGCTCTCAGCTGTCATTCTTAGGAGACATCTGACACTTATAGCGCAGCAGCAAAGTGGGCCTGGCACTTCGACAAAAAATCACAACAGTCAAGTTTTTGCTAAGAAAAAAGAATCCCTCAGTAATTTTTTGCGCCCCTAGGTCCGGGCCCATTGGGCCTATTCGTAAATCCTGGCCTGCCCACTACCTCCCCTATGTGCTTCACCCCACCTAGCTGAATAAATAAATTATATATCACCTAATTTTGTGTTTTCTAACCCTGGGAGATAGCAAGCGTAAAATTATTGTGTCTCTTAATCACAGCGTTTCATGGTAGCAATTTTCCTAATCTTTAATGGCATTTATGTTCCGAAAAACTCGGTGACAAACAATTGTACTAAGCACATAAATGATACTGGCATGGTGAACCATACTATTAAACTATAATAAGACCTAAAATAAAACTAAATAAAACCTCATTAAATTAAACTAAAAAATAAAATCAAATTAAACTAAAATAAAACCTCACCTTTAACGCCTCTCCTCTTCATACAACGTTCAAAGACGCCGGCAAGCATATTATAATCCGGCTTTTCAGAGTATTGCAGGGACTGGACGTGCTCTAAAAACTGTCGAAAATCAGAAGGCAGATGCTTCAACAAAAGTCGATGATCATATCGCTCTTTCATCAACCCAACTTGTTCCTTATCTTTTATCTTCCGCCAAGGTAATTGCCCATTCACAAACTCTACAAGCATATAAAATAGCGACCATAGGTCATCATGCCTTCCCATTTCCTTGTTCCTATGGGCATTTATTGAGGCATATCGAACAGTGCCACGAAAACCAGCGGCAGGACGAGGTGGTCGAACATCACCCGATGCTGTGGTGTACTGGCGGGCTAAGCCAAAGTCGAGCATATACACTCGACGTGATGTATGAGGTAAACGTCCCATGGCAAAATTTGAGGGCTACAAAATTTAAATGTGTAATTATAAGGAAACATATCAAATTAGGAGCCAAGAAAGATAATATATTTTTATCAAAGATATTAACAGCAATATGTATATATATATATATACATATATATATATATATATATATATATATATATATATATATATATATATATATATATATATATATATATATATATATATATATATAAAAAAAAAAAAAAATATATATATATATATATATATATATATATATATATATATATATATATATATATATATATATATATATATATATATATATATATATATATATATATATATATATTATATTCCTTTGTTGGCGTTCCCATGAAAAGCCTCATTATACAAATTGCTCAGATTAGTAATGTTGATTTAAGATTAAATTATTAAAGAAATAATTTATTTTATTTATTGTGTATGATTTTTTAAGCATGCAAAATTTTTAACAATGTATCTTTCTGTTTCTTTGTGACCTGTCCTAACTGGTTTTAGCAAGGTGAAAAACCCACCAAATTTCAAGTACGCTGGCAATGTGAGATACTGGTAGAATTAAACCCAACAGACAACAAAGCCCATAGGCTTTGTTCTTAGGGCTTTCGCCACCGCTAAATCTTTTCTCATCAAGTTTTTTTTGGATAAATACATTTTTTTTTTTTTTAAGGTTTTTTAAAATGTCAATAGCTTGTAATTAGTCACGTCAATTGATTAACTCCACAAAACAAGAAGAATAAACGAGGATATGTGAAAACAATGAGCAAAACAGTGAATACAAAGTAAGCAGATATGTCGGCTATATATGCAACAGCCATCACCAGCGAAGTACAATATAAAGAAAATAGAAAAAAAAACTTACTCGAAGAATCTCATCAATGAAATAAATTTTAAAACTAAAATCATAATGTAAATTTTGAAAGAGCTTCAGCTTCCTTACCTCACATGGTTCAGCCAAGACTGACAAAACAAAAGTTATTCCTTCATACCACTTGAATTGATTAAAATAAAGAGCAGCCCCTTATTGCAATATTTGGCCTTTGTGCTGCTAATATCGTATATCTTTTGGAAGCAGGTTCATTTTGATTGGCTTCTAATTTTATGTTATTCTATATTCAATCATTTTTAATTATCAATTTTGTGCTCCAACGGTTTTATTAAAATCATCTACAGCCATGGGACTTACGGCTTTAAGGGAATGTCTGTTCGATCTTTGAGCGATTACGAAATTAATGAGAGAAATTGAGTAACCATTTTCAAAAATTATGCGTTTGAAACAATCCGATTCTGTTTTAATATATGGCCCGGAACAAATACTAAGCACTCGAGCCACATAAAGTATTATCACACCCCTTTTAACCTGTAAAGGATGGATAAATTTAACGAATGAATGATACTTAATTAACAAACAACCTCTCACAACGTCAAAACTGCTGAACTTGTTGCTTTTTGTCAGGTAGCCTATATTGCATAAAAAAGAAAAGAAAACATAAGTACATTATAAAAACATGCAGCGATGACACATGAACAATATACATGACACATTTCATTTATTTATGATTTCAATAAACGGTGGAACAGAGCTCTTTCTGTAATGCTCAGTTCTCGCCTTAACAGGACTTAAGACCCCAGATTTTTTGTGCTTTTAGTCGAGGTAAAAGGGGCTTCAGTGGGCAACAAGGGGCTGAGAGCATACATTGAAACCGTAAGTTACGACGCAGATTATTCCCGAAATTAGTGCAAAGAGTAAGACATCAGGCTGCCAAGGTAGGGAGGCAGAATTCCTTGAGGAGGAGATTGTAAGGTGCTTTGCCCCGACCGTAAATATTTCTCAGGGCTCTCTTCTGAATAAGTGAGTGTGGGTCTATTTATTATTTTGCGTAGTTTTTTTTTTAACTGTAAAAACAAGCTTATCTATACTACGCATAATCAACATACTTAGACATGGTATTTTAACATCTTTTGGGAGGGTTTCTATCATAAGTGTTTAGGCGGTTTAAAAAATCGTTAAGTTTATCTTCACCCTAACTTTAAACTGAAACATCCCCAAAACAAATGCTCAAGAAAATACGAACTAAGTGACCAATTTTCATGATGTTCGATATAAATACTTGCAAGTAGATCTGACATAAACCTGACTTCATATTCAATATAAAAACATTATCTCCTCCTGTTTTGTATGATGGGAAGACAGAGTGATCTTCCTCAGTATTTACATTAAGTCAACAGATATGCATAAAGTTTCTATACTTCATGGCAGTTCGACATCAGAATCGTGCAACCCAGGAGCAAGACCTAGAATATTGACTCGTTTAGACAGAGCTTGTATCTATGTAGTCTATATAATTCACTATAGTTTGGCAAGTGCAAGCCTGGTCATGATGTCTTGTACACTCGAACGTAGCCTAGCAAAAGGTTTACTTGTGAGGCAAAAGTGCAAAGCAATTAAATCTAGCCTACTGTTTACTAATTGGGGATGTTCTAATTACATCCTCTTAAGCTTTAGCTTACTTACTAGACGAGATTAGGTAAGATCAAATAAGGGCATATATTGGAAATTTCAGGCTTACACGCCACCCTAGCTGCTTTGCATAATAAACTATATATGAATGCACATAATTGTTTCTTTGGTCATTTATTTAAAAATAAAAGGTTCATTGATTGGTTGACATCAAGGCAGAACATTTGACTGTCAATTACTATAGTGTATTATTATTGTGTATTGGTCTAATAGCATCTTTTTTTACTGTGATTTCTCTACTTCGTGATAACAATGATATTCGTTAGTTACTGAAACAGCTACAAAGTAAAATTAACCCTGTTTAAGGGATATGGGGTCGCAAAGCCTAAAATTTAAGGGAGAAAAAAAAGCCAAATGTAAGGTCAAATGAAACAAATTTTGGGCTAAAATAAACAGTTCTTTTCACATTCTAGCCATTTTTTTCTATAAAAAAAATATAGTAGGTGGAGGTGGAGGGATCCCCTCCTCGTAAGTATAACTATAGATTTTCGAAAATTCATCGAGCCCCCCAGGCCGATTATTAAAGGGAATTTCTCTCACTCCAACTCAAATTATTCAAACGTTAAAAAAATTAGCCTCAACCTTGTTTCCTTTTTTAGCACCTTTGTTCGACATCCTTAACTCAAAAAGGCAATCAAAATTGTTCATCTCAACCAGTTATCTTAAATAGGTCTTGTAGATCTCTAACATCACCGGAGTAACCTGGCGGTGCCAGCATATGTGGCAGTGTCGAATCAATGCCACTACTGGCTTTTGTTAGAGAATGGTATCGTAGTCGAGCGATCTCAAGAGTTCTGCAAGTTCTTCTCGCACTGATATTGCAACCAGTGTGGGTTTGAAAAATATACTACGTTTGGAGGGGGGGTTGAGAGCCACACTAGTTTTCCCGAGGTGTTACGCTCTTTGCCACCACTAATACCTCCATAAATATCTCTTTTGAGGGGGAACAGACCCTTCTGCCCATACCACAATGACAATAAGTCTCAAAACTTTTTTCCTAACCCTGCCAAAGTTCGGGGGAAAATAATCTCATACAGTCGAAGAAAATAGCTCACTTTTAGTCTCCAATGTCAACACCGACGCTCTATATAATAACTCTCAACATGAACTCGAATAACATGAACATGAAAAAAATGTATGAGCAAATTAAAAGAAAGGGTCCCCTCGGGCGTGGCCTAGTGTGACGCGGGTCAATCCAATGTGTCAAACCCCAGAATTGAATTTACATTGCCCATAAATTTGGAAACAATGGGCTAAGGTTTAGCTCGCCTGTGCGATGACTCATACGGAAGAGTAATACAAAGCAAAATTTTCTCTTGCAAAATTTTTGCCTTGACAACGAGAATTTAACTTGAAAATTATAATCAGACTACAGAAAAATCTATGTAAAAGGGACGTTTATGTAAAAAAGAAAAAGGGCACAGTCCCAACAGGTTTTTTTTTTATCATCATTTTTTTTTTTTTTGCGAACTTTACATGTAGATGACTTACAATGTATGCATAGGAGATGTTAGTGTAACTTAATGCGTGAAAATGTTCTTATGGCTAGCTAGAGAGCTGTTGAATAAAATTTTCTATTAGAATACATTTACGAAATATTTAGAACGTAGGCTGTTGGCTTAGCTTGAGCCCCTAACCCTTGGGGCAGCAGTTATCGAAAAAAAGGAACTGTTTTATTCATCAAAGATTAGCGCCATCTATATTTCACTTATACTTTAAGTTTAGTTTAAACTAGTTGCTTTGTCAATAAGTATTCTAATAAACTAAATTCTACAAATTACGGGAATTACGTAAAAATTAGCATCAAGCCATTACTGAGTTTTCTCAATTGGTTGCGCTGGAAGATAGCCGCATGGTTCAGAACCTTCTTGTGTTAATGTAGGTACAGATTCCGCTGCGGCGAAGTCTCCAATCCCTGCATATTTGTACAGTCTTCAAAAACGTGGTAGTACACATTTTTGTTAACTTTTGGCCTATTTTATCCTGAATACGCATGCGCTTAAACATGACGCATTGTACAGATCTACGCTTATTGTAAATAACAAAAATTAAATTCAGTCAAATTTGGGAAGACTTAAGAAGAAAATTACCATCAAATATGTTCTCTTACCTTGACATCTCTATGTAAAAACCCCACTTCATGAATGGACTCAATAGCTCTCAAAATTTGAAACCCCAAACGAAGAGTTGTGGAAAGCGAGAAAGCACCACGAGGTTGGGCTCGCCTAAGCTCTGCCAGATTCTTTCCTTGAAGTTGCATCACCACATAGTTGAAACGATCGTTGCGTCCACACCCAAGAAAACGGCAAACATGTTCTTTGCCTTTAACGATAAACCAAGTGACAAACGTTTTTGGAGAAAAACTTGAATTTTTGGAGATCCTACTGAACTTTAGAAAAAAAAAATTATGAACAAGATAAAATAAAAACCAGTAGCTACATCAATAAAAGTTTTTGTCAGAACTTTCGTCAGAACTCCCCGCCCCAACACAAAATATGAAGTCCCCAGGCCCCTCCGCTCTTTCTCCCACACACACTACCTAAAAGCTTCAACTGCATTCCCAAGCCGTTACTGAGATATCACAGACGTGCCAGTTTAATACCATGAACACCTATAATGTCAATATATATATATATATATATATATATATATATATATATATATATATATATACCTCTACCCCTTCCCCTCAATTTAAAATCTAAGGCCCACCTGACACCCCTAGCCCCCCAATATTCCCTGAAAGTTCCAAATCGATCTGCTAAGCCGTTCTTGAAATATTACGGACACTTTATTTTGTTAAACTGGACCTATAGCAATTCTTTCGATGTACATCGCTACTTCGCGCAAATATATTCTAGTCCTTCTCTCCTCCTCTATGAAAAATTCAATATTCTCATGGCCCCTCCCCCCAAAAAAGTGCCTGAAAGTCCGATCTAAAGAGGCAAATTTCAAAATACTGCAAATATGGCATTTCGATAACCTTGCAAAAGATTGTGTCTTCTGATGTGCCTCACTACTTAACCGTTAATAGATTCTAAGTCCCATAGCAGATTATAGTCGAAAACGTCTAGACTTACTGGAGACAAATATATTTAGCCCCTCTCCCCAACACATAGCTTGAAGGTCCCTTGCCCTTCCCCTTTTCTTCTCCAAGACTACTTGAAACTCCATCCCTCGAGCTGTTGCTGAGATATTACAGATATGGTAATTTGATAACCTAGATACATATTCTGTCTTTATTTCAGTTCTAAGCTCTCTCCCCAAGCCACAATTCAACGTCCATTTGCTCCCCCCCCCCCCCCTCAACCTCCCTCAGAGTTTCAACTTGATAACCCATGCCTTTCCCTAAATATTTTAAATACATAATTTTTAATGACGTATTTAAATTGTCGGGAAAAATGTTTTGGAAAAATTTTTTGGGACATGGTTGATAAATCAGTATTGTGAATCTGGCGCGGTTAATTCGTGTGGGCGTGACCCGTCGTGAGGATGTTACATGATGAATTTGTTTGTTTGTATTAGTGTTTCTTTCTGGTCTTTTTTCTTGTTTTTATCGTATTGTTTAAAAGTTTAAATTGAATCTTTTAATTGTATTTGCACGTTGTTCTCTTTTTTTTGTGGACATAGCCTGAGTTTTTTTTTCGTGTCAAATATACTATGCTGTATTATATAAATACATTTGACTAATTTAATAAAAATATAGTTTTAAGTAAATATTGATGAATAATTTAACATCCTGAGAGTTTAATTTTTGCGTTTTATTGCCTTTTTAATTGTATTGTTATTTTTAAGCTTTTTTTAATGTTTTGGTCTTTGTTTTGTTTATTGACGCCGAAACTCGAAGTAATCAAGAATAAAGAGTTTTCAGTCTGTTTCCAGTCCGCCTAAAACCCTCTCATAGCAAAATGTGTGACACCCCCTAACCCCCTTAGCCAATAAACGATCCTTGAAAATCAACGGCCAATCGCCGACCCCAGATCAAACAAACTTCCTTTTTTCCATTATAAGACCTAAGTGTAAACATTTATAGGTTTGCATTATTTACGGCTTTTGCCCCAGAAGCTGAGTGGAAAATGTCATCCTTGGAAGTATATTTGTTAGACCGTTCACCTATTGTGGACAAAACCGCTATCTCAAATTTTAATATAATATCATGGGGGTTATGGGAGACTAGGTCTCAAAAAAGACAATGGGAGGTTGGTGGGTTGGCCTCCAATTACTTTTGACCTTTAAAAAGGGCCCTAGAGCTTTCAATTTGCAATCGAACAAGCATCCTCTCGAGTTTTTTCGATTTCGTCCCTTCTATAAGAAGTGGCTGATGAAAAAAGGGAGGGAATAAATAACTAATATATTGAACGCACATGGCTCTTTACTTAGGCAACACTGTTCTCCTACCTCTGATAACGGCAAAAAAGTTTATTGCACTACAAACCCTTTACTACTGAAAAATACCTTCATGACAAACAATTTCTCGTTAAAAGTACCCTCTCTCAATTACGTGTAACCATTTATCTGATATGGCTACGACCTAAATGGTTGCCTTTAGTTGATTTTTTTTTATTTTTTTTTCTTTTTAATTTTAACTATGTTCCACCTCTCACTGCTTGTAGCACTGCTCTCTGCAATTTTTTTTTTTTTTTTTTTTTACTTTTAAATTTAACTTGGTATTGTTTTTAATACCTATGGTAATAGCAATGTTTGATATCTAAAAGAGTCATGTTAAAGCACCCAAGATAGTATTCGCTTCAATTTTAATTTGTTTAAACATTGCTTTAATACTATTACTGCTACTAACTCACTGCAGCATCAAGCCACACGAGGCCAACACAGCTACGCACACTTCTCCATCACAATCTATTTAAAGCCTCCCTCTTTACACCTTCCCAAGAAGTTCTCATTTCCCTAAAATCTTTCCTTACATCTGCCAGGGACAACTTGCGTTTCGTTTGGTCCTAGACGGTTGGCCGACAAGGAGACAAGGACAATATTGGGCAATCTGTCATCCTTCATAGGCTAGAACGTTTCTTAGCTAAATTTTAAAGGCTAGGTGTGTCCTAGCCTATATTACTAAAGAATTAAAATAGCTTTTTCTTCAAAAGGCAGGGTTGAAATGGAATTTTGACAAAAAAAAAGTCTGTTATTATTTCACGAGTATTATTTTATAGGATACCTTTGTGGTGGGATGATTATTAATAATACCTACAGAAAGAGGGTTAGAGAGGGGATCCCTGTCCAAACAAGCATTGATTTCACGTGTAATACTTTGAACCTTTAGTTTAACCCTAAAAGTAATTCAACAGCTATCTTTTCTCCCATTAATTTACCTTGGAGCCTTTTTAAGACTGCTACCTCCATTTTCAAAACCTGCTTTGGTTGTTTGGCCGATTCTAGCTTCAGGGCAACATGTTCCCTAGTTACGAGATCTTGACCTTCATAGATTTCCCCAAATCCTCCTCCGCCGATTTTCCGAATCTAGGAAAAGGAATTATTCAATTAATGCGCAAAACGAAATACAACAAACAACGATATTCTTAAATTAATGTCTCCTATACAAATAATGTCAATCTTATTTAAACGGCTTTAAAGGCTCAGATATAGAAAGTTTTTATTTATTTGTATCTGCTTATTTATTATGCTTTTATTTGTATCAGTGTCGAATATGGCTTTGCCAGCTTTGAAATACATAATGCCTATGTACTTCAATATATATCTATATACATATATATATATATATATATATATATATATATATATATATATATATATATATATATATATATATATATATATATATATATATATATATATATATATATATATATAGAAAAGAAAAGGTATCTCGGCTAGGTTGCGTATTTAATTTATGCTATGCTTTACCCATGTGTAAATATATAGCCCCAATTTCTTCATAAACTATTATATTGTTATCCTATTTTGTTTTATTTCATTAGCATTAGCCAAACTTCACTTCTCGCGTGTTTACCGGATTTTTAATAAGTACCTATATATATATATATATATATATATATATATATATATATATATATATATATATATAAAATATATATATATATATATATATATATATATATATATATATATATATATATATATATATATATATATATATATATATATAGAAAAGGTATCTCGGCTAGGTTGCGTATTTAATTTATGCTATGCTTTACCCATGTGTAAATATATAGCCCAAATTTGTTCATAAACTAATATTGTTATCCTATTTTGTTTTATTTCATTAGCATTAGCCAAACTTCACTTCTCGCGTGTTTACCGGATTTTTAATAAGTACCTATATATATATATATATATATATATATATATATATATATATATATATATATATATGTGTGTGTGTGTGTGTGTGTGTGTGTGTGTGTGTGTGTGTGTGTGTGTGTGTGTGTATATATATGTATATATATATATATATATATATATATATATATATATATATATATATATATATATATAAATCTGAAAGTAAATTATTGCATATGTTTAGGTCAGGCAATTGCAAGGGAAGGCCTGCACGCATAATTCGGGTCTTAAATCTTAGGGCTTTGATAGTTTTTTTCCATATTTCCTTAATTCATAGACTTTGTCTATATCTTACAATTTTAACAGGTCACCACCACCCCACCCACCTTGATATAAGTTCAACGTAGATAATTTCGGAGACCACACTGCCTTTCCATGACGATAAATAAAAGTTCAAATAGGGATAAAATCCTTTTAATCCGTTTTTACAGTGACTGATGACGGTCACTGTATATGTGACCGAAATATCTGGTAGTTTTGTGAATTTCTATCACTGTTATCATCATCACTGTCTATTAAAAGGATTTTATCCCTATTTGAACTTTTATTTATCGTGATACAAATTCATGTGCATTTGTCTGATCTGGGTGGAAAGAGTTATGGGGGACAATTGCCATCGAGACAAATTTTCTTTGTAAATGAAAGAAACTAGTAAAACTAGTTTAATAGGAGGAGCTTAGTAATTTTAACCAACCAAAATTTATAAGAATATGAGGACAACCAATAGAAATTTTAAGAGGTGGGACTCTGAGTGCTTCTCTGTTTGCCATCTTGTCACTTTGAATAAAGCTCGATGAATAATACATTAAGGAATGAGCTCAATTTTCTGTTTCTGAGAATCTCTAGAAGATTAATTTTCAATCTTAACTGCTTTCAAAAAAGTATCCAGGAACTTTTTTCCAGAAAGGGACTGTTTTCCCTAAGACAACTAATTCCACTTTGAAGAATTTATTTGGGCATGCTATGAAGAGGAGGGGGTGTGGATTTTTATATTGTGCCTACCCCAATTAATGTACCTGGAACGAAGTTTTCATGTTTCATTCCCTGAAAAGATTGGTAAAGCAAATAATTCAGAGTTTTAAGGTTAGTTCTCATCACAAAAGATACACTAATTATTTTGAATTACTTCAAAGCTTACAAAATTGAAGGGAAAGAAATTTTTCTTCTTTTCAAAGTGAATTCTTTCTTCTTTTTTTAATAATTTTTCTATAAATTTAAATAATAATTACTAACTATAAATAATTATTTATTATTTATACATAGTAAATAATACATAACTTTTTTTTAATAATTTTCAAAGAATTTTAAATATTAATTATGATTTTAAGTAATTGTTTAATAATTCTTATAATATTTTTTAGTGTTTTGAGTTTTCTTTAAACAATTATTCCATTTATTTTTTTTATTCTTAGGGTTTTAGGTGGATCCCAGGACATATTCTATAATTCAAACGTGTTTAATCTCACCTGCAACTCAGATTATCAGCCATTAAGCAACTAAGCAATTGTTTAATTAAGCAATATTTCGACCTGTCTTTTGCTTTGATCATTCTTGCTTGAACTTAAATTATTTGCCATTTCTGCCAAAATCTCTTAAATTCAAACAAGCTTATTTCAACAATTCATCCCTGATAATTCATAGCTGCAAGTGAGCTTAAATACCTTCTTCCAATTATGTCCTGGGAAACTACCACACTCCTCATACACAATATTGATTAAACAAAACTGAAAAACGACTAGTATAATTGACCTATACAAGAGTGAAAATTGACTAGTATAAATGACTAGTATATTGACTAGTAAATTGACTAGTATAAATGAGGTATACAAAACTGACTAGCTCCATTTTCTTAACAATTTGTATTACTTAACTTTTATTGGATTTTTTTGTTAGCTTTCTAGTCTTCTTCTAGCTGATAAGGGATGTCAGACCCTATAGACAATAAAACAATAATAGTGATTTCCAGCATCATTCAATTAGGGTAGGATCACTTAATATTTTTAATAATTCCATTAAATACCTTGGGTTGCCTTTTGGCCCGACAATTAAAGCTTAGCGGAAGTTGGTGTTATCGTCTGTACTGGGGAAACTTATGGCCTGCTAGTCAGGGTGAAAGGTCGTTTTGATAAACAAACACTTGCTATAATTTATAATTCAATGTTTGCACCTCATGGATTTTTCATCGTTCCATTTTGAAGTTTTTAGTAAAAGTGATAAAAAGCGTATCCGTGTGAACTTTTTCCGGTTTTATAAATGTATTCTTGGAATTACACTATGGTTCAAAAATAGGTATATTATACGAAAATTCGGAATATTTAATATTACTTTTAAAATGGATCAACAATACGATCGATTTCTTAGACGATCTAGAGAAAATAGAAAAAAATTTCCCCTTAATTGTATTGTTTAATGGAAGTAAATTAAATGAAAACAAACAAGTTTTTTCAACTGAAAGTAAGGAGCAACATTAAAAAACGAACAGAAATTATTACGTATATGAGGGGGTTCGCCCCCTAGTCAATACCTCGCTCTTTACGCTGAAGTTCGAATTTTGTTCCAATATATAATATATATAATAATATATATTGAAAACCCGTCGTATACAATAAATGTACAATGACAGAGTATACAAAAATGCGAAAAGAGGAAACAAAACGATAATATACTAAAGAAAAAAAAATAACAACAAAAGCAACAACTTCTTAAATAGTATACAAAATAGTACGAAAAGTGGAAACTGAAAGATAGCATACTCAAAGATTACAACAGAAACAACAACTTCTTCGAAAATAGCAACAAAGACAACAACTTTTGAAAGGAGAAAAAAAAAGTAAAAAAATAAAAAAAAAAAGGAAGATTAAACAAGCAAACTTGCCCATTCGTGCTTTAGAATTGCTGGTTTTGTTTTTTGCCAGCTAATAAGTGTCTCAACAGCTAGATTTGGGTCCGCTAGATTGTAGCGCCGAATCAGAAAACTTTTTTTTGTCCAAGGTGGCAATTTTAGTAGGTACTTTGCAAAACGGAAAAATAAAGAGCGGATTTTAGACTTTTCACGGTTTGCCAATAATTTCCAGAAAGGGGTCACATATAATATATGTGGTAGAGCGGTAGCGTTATAAATACTTTCCAGTAGTGGACGGTTAAATCTCAGAGTGGATTCAACAATCAAAGCATAGGAGCTGGAAATTCGCCGTTCAAGATGTGAGATGATCAGGAGGGAGCGGGTGTGGTGTAATGAGGTACCTATTGGCAGCCCAAGATATACTATTTTATCAACTGGTTTTATTGAGCAATCACCTAGTGTGATATTAGTAGGAGGGTCATTCTTCCAATTATAAAGCAAGATTCTTTAAGAATTCTTTAAGAATGACCCCTGAATCACAAAGGCTGTCTAATTAGAATAAAGAGCTCTTTTGAAAGTACTAAAAAAAAAAAATTTTACGTAAAGAGCAAGGTATTGACTAGGGCGCGAACCGCCTCATATACGTAATAAATTCTGTTCGTTTTATGTTTTAATGTTGCTCCTTACTTTCAGTTGAAAAAACTGTTGTTTTTTTCGTTTAATTTCTGACCGTTTTTTAAATAATGCTGGGAAATCCGGCACCCCCTTCATAGAAATGTTCCGTCTCCCATGAAAACATCCTCCATGGAAAGATCCTTTCACGTAATTCACTCCCCCGAAACCCCCCCCCCCCCCTCACCAGAAAAAATCCCTCCTGAAAACGTCTGTATACTTCCCAATAACCAATACTTTATTGTAAACAATGGGCAAATTTCATAACTTGCAGCCCTTCCCCTGGGTACTGTGCGATATTAAGTCATCCTTAAAGACATATTTATTATATTTTCGACTATGTTGAACAGAATGGCTATCTAAAAATTTTGATCGGGTGACTTTGGGAAAAAATGAGCGTGGGAGGGGGCCTAGTTGCCCTCCAATTTTTTGGGTCACTTAAAAAGGGCACTAGAGCTTTTAATTTCCGTTCTAATGAGCCCTCTCGAGATTTTCTAGGACCAGTGGATCGATACGATTATTCATGGGGAAAAAAAAACAAATAAACATGCATCCGTGATCTTTCTGCTGGCAAAAAATACAAAATTCCACATTTGTGCAGATAGGAGCTTGAAACCCCTGCAGTAGAGTTTTTTGATACGTTTATTATGATGGTTTGATTTTCATTAATATTGTATCACTTTTAGAGGATGTTTCCCCCTTTTTTGAAAATAAGGCAAATTTTTTCCAGGCTCGTAGCGTTTGATGGGCAAGACTAAACTTGATGAAATTTATATATTTGAAATAAGCATAAAAATTCGATTCTTTTGATGTATCTACTGGTATCAAAATTCCGTTTTTCGAGTTTTGGTTACTATTGAGCCGTGACGCTCCTTACTCACAGTTCGTTACTACCAAGTGTTTGAAAATAGTTTTGTCACCATTGCTTTAATAAAATAGCTATTTATGCGTTATGCATTATGAGTGTTTATGCGTTATATTTTATGAGTGTTTTTAGTGTTATGCACTAATGAGCTATCATAAGCTATTTATTATATATTCATGAGTTATTATGAGTATTATGAGCTACTTATTGTCATCCTTTTCGTTAGAAGTGTACTTTTCTTTTCATTTATTTCCTATACTCCTATGTGTATATCCATGTATGCATAGAGGGCATAAATAAATTATTATTATCATTAATATTAATAGCAATATATGTAAACTATTATTCTTCAGATTTTTATGAAATACTCTCGTGACAGAACCCATTTTGCAAATCAATTTTATTTCTTTCTTTTTAATCTAGTGCTATGACAAAGAACTATAGAGCCTTACTACTTTCCATCTTTCTTTTACAACATGCCCAGGTTGTAGAAGGTCTTCTGTGGTCATGGCCTTGAAAAGTTTGCTGACTAGTCTGTGGCAGGGTGTAGACTGTCACATTGGCCTAATATAAATAAAAAATAATTAATTCACATACCAGACACAACACAGACAGACAGACAATGCAGCTGATGATGAATATATCTATACACATTGAGGGGGTGGTAATACACCCTCCCTAATATTGTTTTAAAGAATCCTATCTCTTAGGAAAATTTAAGAATAAAAACCGAATTTTTTTTGTTCTATATTAGCACCTCTCCCCCAGCAAAACTTTCCAACCCTCCCTCCTCCCTCAAAGGTCAGAACTGTGTGCACCCATCATTACAGATGCGCGGAAAGACCAGGATTTCCCTAATAGTTTAAGCCCAAAAACACAATTTTAGGCAACTAGACTACTTCCCCTCTCCATCCTTTCTATCTTAGGAGAAAGGTCTCTAAATACCTCTTCCAAAGAATCGTACCTGTGTGCTCCTAAATCATTTTAAAATAACACATATTAAATTGATTTAAATTTATTATAGTTTAAAAATTTTAAACTTTATAATAATCTAAATCAGTTATAAAATAATGAATATAGATACAGAAACAGGTCAACATAGCCAAAATTGTAGGTGATTATCAGAGGGGAGGGGCAATTTAGGGCAATCCACAATAAAATTCCCCAGCATTCAGGTATATAGAGTGATATCAGAGCATTAAATTCCATGGGACATAACTATACGACAAAAGAGTAGAAAGTCAACAACCAATTCAAAATACTTCCATAAAAAAAAGTTCCAATCAATTAGGTTTATTAACACTTACAATTAAGACATAAGAGTAAAGATTTATTCAGGGAGTGGGTATAAGGGCAGCGGCAGTGGGCAGTCCCACCCCATGAAATCCCAAATTGTCCTGGATTTCTGGGCACTTATTCAAATTAACAAGTAATTTACTCTTTTTTTGAGGTGGGGCTGAAGACAAAACCTTCATACGTGTCTGCATAGGAAGTGTTTATTTTAAAAAATACTTATTTATTTCACTGGCACTTGCAAATAAATTATAATACACATATATACAAAACCAAACAAAATAAGAACAAAAGCAAAACAGTACAAAAGAGAAAAAAATGTTAAAATTTTCCTTTAAATCCTAAGATTTAATTAACTAATTTAAATTTGATTCGAGTGAGTTCAAGGCAATAGCACCAGTTTGTTGAATTGAGATCCCTGTTCCTGTAGTCAACCGTAAACCAGCTATAAAATGATGACTAGTTTAACTAGAGGTAGAATAAATAGGGTAAAAAGATGCGATACCGAATAAATTGTGGAATGAATCTGGCAAATCTATTGTTAAAAACCAGATAGCAAAGTGATACAATTAAAACCCTTTTCTCCTTTTCTTTGTGTGCTTCGTTTATTTTAGGTTAGTTTCTTTTCTTTTTTTCCCCACTCTTGGTAAAGGCTTCCAGACTTCAAGCCAAAACATTCAGACTTAAATTATTTTTAGTGAAAAAGGTCTTTTTGTTAGTTTTTCCATGTCTTATTGAAATATTGTACCCGTTTTTTCATATTTTCATTTTGTTAAAACTGTAAATGGAAGTTAGTACAGACACCATAATAGTAAGATATAATGTTAAGAAATTGAGAGGAAGTACTCAGTCTAGAACTGTCTCTGTAAAGACCAGGTAAACAATTTTTAATTATAATTTTATAGATAACACAAATGTCTAATTCCTGAAATTCTATATCAATAAAGCAAATAAATGGTTTCCGGAAAATGCAAGCTAAAAAGACATATCAGTGTCAGCTAGCATATTGAAAAACCTACCTTGTTGACAGAAACCAAATAAAATGTAGTGGTTTACAGATATATAAACACATATTGACTTCCCAGTAATGTAGTAGTAGTATTGTATAACAGAACTAGACCCTCAAGGTCCAAACCAGCGGTGCTGATCTACGTTTTGTGGCCCTTCAGTCAGGAAGTGCAATGGAGGGTTGGGGGCCAGTTATCCTGTGCTTTAGCACACCCTTCCTCCTTACCTTCCACAGATTTCCTCAGGTACCTATTTAGAGCTGGGTCGACTCTGGCTAGGCTTACAGAGTCACGCCACTGACCCCCATCCCAAACCAAATAACCGGCCACGCCAGGAATCGAACATGTGCCCCTCGGACAAAGGATTCCTAACCCAGAACGCCAACAACTTAGTAATACAGGAGGGGTGACATCCCCTGTATAATGCAACATTTTAAAGGGGGTATAGCACTCCTTCTGACACTTAGCCTCTTTTGTATCGATAATTCAAGCAAAACCCTCTAAATGGAGCCTTGGTTTTAAGTTGGAATCAAACGCTTGGGTTTCCGCTTCTTGAAGACATATTAAATCAGAATTGTAAGCTACAATTTCCCTCAAGAAAACCTACTTTCTATACGCAATTTCTAAAGCATACGGTGGGCTATATGGAAATAGAACACCGTGGGTATACTTCTGATCCACAAAAGAGTCAGCCAATATTTCATGTCCCAAAAGTTAACACAACAACACGACTAGTTAACACAAGAGAATTGTATCGTACTTTTTTGGATATTTTAACTTGGACACTTGGTAAATTTTTCATCGGCTGTTTTCAGCTCTACCTTTATTTGATCCCGCCCGCTGTCATCAGTCGCTGTTAGACATTCATGCACAGAAGGTTTGCGGACGTTTTGAGAGAGAGATTTTGCTTTTTTTTTTCATTTTGTCATTTGCTGAAGCTATGCAAGTGGGAAACCGGGCGTTTGCTCAATTTAAATATTACAAGCTGTGGCCTTTCAAAATTACGCAGGTGATACCTGTCAAAGATGATGGAAGTAATTATGAAGTTTGCTGTTACGGAACTGACGAAATTAAAATAGTAACGTCCGAGAATATATGGGCTTACGCGGAGAAATATGAAAAAGTGCTGAGAGATGGCAGAAAAAATGTTCAGAGAGCGATAAGGCTGTGTACAGAGGACTCGGAAGGTTTAGCCGGGGATTTATCTGAGTCGGTTAACTTGATGCAGTCAGAAATTGTTAACCTTCGTGACGGCATACAGGATGAAATTCGTAGGAGAGTGGAAGAGCAGTGCAGTAGATTAGGGAGTTCTCTGGTGACACAGATCAAGTCAGATTTTCTTGATACTGTTACGCAAGCTGTCTATGAGGCGATCGATCTGCAATTCAGGGGTAAATTTGAACTGCTTGAGAAATCACTTGGCGATTTGCGAGCAAGAATTGTTCAAAATGGCGCTAAGCTCCAAAAGCTTGAAACTAAGCTGGATGATATAAACCTCTTCTGACTAAGATCATTGTATCTGGGATAGACTCTCCCACGCGTGATTTTCCTCACCTTGTTAAGAAAGTATTAGCTCGACTTAACAGTGAAATGGGACTTAATCTTGATAAATCCGTTGTCAAGGGTGCAAGGCGTTTGGGAGGTGCCTCGGAAATAAAAACTCCGATTGAACTTACATTTTTTACTCAGGCATCTGCAGTTGAGATCCTGCGCAATCGCAAGAATTTGAAAGGTTCCCGAATCTATGTAAATGAGGCTCTAACCAGGGAAAGGCAAGAAATCTACAAGCTTGCGCGCAATAAGTTTGAATTGAAAAATGTATGGACTTTACGAGGTGTTGTTTATGTCAAGTGTGGTTCGCAAATCATTCCGTGTAAATCGATTTCCGACGTAGTTCAGATTCGCAATGTGTCATTTGAACCTGTCGTCTAAACTAAGAAGCTGTGAATTGTTCTTTTCTTTTTTTGTTTCATGGATCGTTTTCAGTGTTTTCTTGATTCTTGTTTGAAATTAGATGTTATTCTTAATTCAGCTACCGGAAGTGATAAAGATATGCCTTATGTAAATAATCTACCTGAATGTGATTATTCTTCAGGCGAGTTTCTATCGGATAAAACAAAAAGTTGTGATTTTCCGATCAGATCGTTACATGTAAATGCCCGGGGGATACAAAGTGCATTCAATGAACTGAAGCTCTTGCTTGCATCTAGTCCTATAGACATTGTTGGAGTTTGCAAAACTTTTCTGTCTGCTAATACACCCCTTACAATGTTAGATCCGCCTGGGATGAAGTGTATTTCGCGTACAAGGTGTCAGAATGCGAGAGAAGGTCAGATGCTGTATATTCGTGATGACTGGTCTTTTAGTATTCTCAGTGATTTGTCTGTATTTGATGAAGGGTTATGTGAGACTATTTTTGTTGAATTTGTACCTTTGGGCTGTAATCCATTTATTTTCGGGTCTGTTTATCAATCTCCGTCTGGTAACCCAAAAATATTTTTTGAAGTTTTTGAACCGTTGTTGAAAAATCTAGAAGCGTTGAAAAAACAGCTTATTATTTTGGGTGATTTTAATGTTGATCTTTTGAATCTCGATGTTGGAAATAATAAGGAGTTTTTAACTATGATGTTGTGTTCTAATTTTCTTCCAAGTATTTCTCTGCCGACAAGAGTTACAGCTAACACAGCTACATTATTAGATAATATATTTTTTTTCTCCTGTTTTATTTGATGCTGAAAAATCGTCAGTAATTTTGTCTGATATGTCAGATCATTTTCCGGTGAGTGTTCTTTTAAATTTAAATAATAGCAATAAACAACATCGAGATTCAACAATGGATAATTCAAAAAAGCGAGATACATGGATTGATTGTAAAGTTCTACGTCAGTTAATTGGTGACCATGATTGGAGTTCGGTTTATGGCTCAGATGACGCAAATTCTGCGTTTTCAGATTTTATTGATCAAATGATGCGACTGCGGGATCGGGCTTCTTCAACACGAGTTTCGCATGGAAAGTTTGCGCAGAAATTTGACCCATGGATTACTGAAGGTATTTTGACATCTTTAAAACATAAAAATAGAAAATTTAAGAATTATTTAAAATTACAGACACCTGAGTCGTTTTTAAAAATAAGATTTTATATGAAAAAGTTAAATTCAATTATAAGAAATGAGAAGATAAAAAATTATATAGAGAAATTTTTGGAGTATAAATCGGATATGAGAAAAACATGGCAATTGATAAATGAAAATAAACGTCCTCATAGTCGTAAGAATACTAGTGTAAATTGCCTTGTTTTAAATGGGGAAAATGTTACAGAGCCCAATGAAATTTTAAATGCTTTTGGAGATTATTTCAGTAATATTGGTTCTAGACTTGCATTGACTATGAATATGCAACTGAATTCCCCTTCTGTTCCAGTTAATGATCAATATGCGGAAAATTCGTTTTCTTTTTCTGAGATTAAGCCTCATGAGATTGAAAAAGTTATTCTGAAGCTTAAACGGAGTTTTTCTAAGGACGAATTTGGGTTTTCGGCTCAAACCGTAAAGCAAATAGCGTCAAGCATTTCACCTTTGCTGGCACATATTTTTAATTTAATCACTTATGCATGGGGTTTTTCCTGAAATTTTAAAAAAAGCACATGTTATAGCATTACCTAAAGCTGGGAGTTCAACTCACCATTCAGATTATAGAAGCATATCTCTACTTTTATTTTTCAGCGAAATTTCGGAAAAACTTGTAAATAGTCAATTACAACAATATATATTTGATAGCAAGATTTTACATACGTCTCAATATGGTTTTATAAAAGGAAAGTCAACTCAACTGGCAATTCATAAGCTTTTACTAAATATTAATGATTCACTAGATGATGGTCAACAAGCGTTGGCGATTTTTCTTGATGTCGCAAATGCGTTTGACACAGTAAATAATTCGTTGTTTCTTTTTAAAATAAAGTCTTATGGGTTTTCAACACAAGCTGTTAAATTTTTTTCATCTTACCTTTCTGGGAGACGACTAGATTGTGTTGATAAATCTCGTGATCTCTGTTCCGAAACTTTTCCAATTAATTACGGAGTGCCTCATGGCTCTGTCCTTTGGCCTATTCTATTTATTCTTTTTATAAATGATTTGCCAGAAGTTTTGCCTCTTTGTAAAATTATAATGTTTGCTGATGATGTAGTAATTTTTGATTCTCACCGGGAACTATCAGTTCTTTTAAAGAACCTTGGAAGTACGTTACTAACTGTATCTGATTGGTATTCAAGGAATTTACTAGCTCTTAATGAAAAAAATGCCAGTATATGTTATTTTCGCGAACTGGATCAGTAGTGTCAGATACCTTCTCTCTTTTTTTGAATGGTCTTGAATTAATACGGGTGGATCAGTTCAAATATCTTGGGATTATTTTAGATGAAAATTTGTCGTTTCATAAATATGTAAAAACACTGTCGTTAAAAAATTACCCAAAAATTTGCATGCTAAATCGTCTTTTTAAATTTTTTACTAAAGCTATTCTAAAAACTATTTATTATTATTTAGTACACCCAAATTTTATCTATTTCATTTCGGTTTGGGCATCTACCTTTCCGTCTGTTTTCAAATCTCTTCAAATACTTCAGAATAAAGCAATGAGGATTCTTTTTAATGTTGATTGCAGAACTTCAGTTAGACACCTATATGGGACTTCAGGAATTTTCTCTTTGGACCAATTTCATTTAATTTCTATCTCTAGTATTTGTCATGATTATCAATATAGTAATTTACCTGTAAATTTCTCCGGCATTTTCTCAACTAATTCTCAATTTCATAATTATCATACTACGCATCGTTCAGACTTTTCGTGCGAAATTCGCCCGACATCGAGAGCGGGATTCAGCATCCGTCACATTGGCCCAAAAATCTGGAACTCAATTCCTGCATCAGTTCGAGAATGTAGCAACAAGCGACATTTTCTAAGACTGGTGAAGAAATATCTTATGACATGCTAAGCATTTTGTTTATCAGGATTTTCTTTTTCGTTGTTGTAAAATTTAGTTAGAAAATGGCTGTGTATTTTCGTTGGCAATATTTTTAGCGCTAAAGTATGCCACCAGGCATGTGCGCTGTTTTGTGACATTTATTTATGTACGTGTTATAAATAAAAATATTCTACTCTACTCTACTCTACACCTTATATGTCCTTGTTCCACCGTCTATATTCTACTAGGAGCGAGTGATCAATATCTTCTGTTATTGGCAAATAGGAAAAACTTCCACAAATATAACCAATAATGAAATGGTGAAACTTTGCCCTAATTGCCACCGAGCCATAACACAGTGATAAAATTTTGTCATCATTGGAATAATCAATTGCATTAATTCTCGTGTGAGCCCAAACTCTTGGAATCCCTCGATATGCCTGTGATTTCTTAGTACCCCATCCTCGTTAAGAAAGGGACTATACAGGGAGCTATCACTTCCCCAACCCTGTTCAATAATAGTGTCCTGGACGCTCAGGAAAAGTGTCTTCCTTCATGTATTCTTGGGGGACTTGATATGTCTCTTATTTGTTATACTGATGACATCTTGAATCTCAGCCGTAAGATCCAGCGCACTGAGCCAAATTTCAAATTCCTCAATGATAAATATTCAAAACCAAACTGTCTTTTAATCCTAAGAAAACCAAAGTTGTCCTTTTTAATTGGCGAAATCCCTCTACTTCTCTCCTAAATCTGGGCGGTTCTCTTATCAAACCCGCAGACCATATTACTTACTTGGGCCTTCCAATTGGCCCATCTATCAGGCACACACATCGTTTGCTGATTTCTCACGTTGAGCGTAAAATTACCATTTTTTACACTGGAATCGTAAAAAGAAAACTACGCTTCAACCATTACCTTCTAGCATCTATTCACAACACCACAGCCCTTCCACGTTACATTGCTCATTTCTGGAAATTCTTTACAGTTACAGATAAAAAAAAAACCTACGATCAATCTTCTTCAGATTTGCTAAATATATCTTAAATTTGCCTCCTTGGACAAGAAACCGTAAAATTATGCATTTGCATAAGCTTGCTGATCCAAATAGTGGCATTAATATATCTCTATCCCGTTTTCAAAGTAAGTTTCATCGTCCATAGTCATCAATTTGTTCACAATAGTTTTTTTGTATTAATGTAGTGTATGTAATTAAGTTTTTTTTTAATGATGTATATGTTTTTTGGCAAATTTAACCGTCACGTATAACTACAAAGTTTATAAAATAACAGAGAAAATCTTTCTTGCCTTAAATCTATGAAGTGCGAGTCTATAATCTTATCGTCGGTTGCTTATTTAATTAAGTTAGCTATAATTGTGTCAACATTGTAATTGTTGCAATTTTAAACTGAATGATGATTTAGTCTCTTTTCGTAAAGGTCCAATGTAAGCGCCGCTGGTTATTCTCAATCTTGGTGTCAATTTTTCTCTGATAGTTTATTGCGTATCAAACAGTTCGTGGTAACGAACTGTAAGTAAGGAGCGACCCGGCTCAATAGTAACCAAAACTCCAAAAAACAGAATCTTGTTGTCAATAGATATTTCAAATAAATCAGATTTTTATGCTGATTTCAAATATATAAGTTTCAATAAGTTTAGTTTTACCCATCAAAAGTTATGCGCCTGAGAAAATTTGCCTTATTTTCGAAAAAAGGGGGAAACACCCCCAAAAAGCCATAGAGATCTAATGAAAATCCCACCGTCGGATTCAGCGTATCAGAAAACCCTGCTGCGGAAGTTTCAAGCTCCTATCTGCATAAATGTGGAATTTTGTATTTTTTGTCAGAAGAAAGATCACGGATTATTTGTTTTTTTGTTTGTTTTTTTTTCCCAGGGTGATCGTATCGATCCAGTAGTCCTATAACATCGTGAGAGGGCTCATTTAAACGGAAATCAAAAACTCTAGAGCCCTTTCTAATTAATCCAAAAATTGGATGGAAACTTGGCCCCCTCCCACGCTCCCAAATTTTTTCCCGACGTCATTCAATCAAAATTTTGAGATATCCATTTTGTTCAGCATATTCGAAAATTTAATAACTATGCCTTTGAGGATAACTTAATCCCCCACAGTTCCCGAGGAAAGGGCTGGAAGTTATGAACTTTGCCCATTCTTTACATATAGCATTGGTTTATGGGAAGTATAAAGACGTTTCAGGAGGGATTTATTTCTTATAGAGGGGGGGGTGTAGGAGGAGGGGGTTACGGGAGAGGATCTTTCCATGGAGGAAGTTTCCTTGGGGAAGGGTCATTTCTGTGAAAGGGGCGCCGGATTTCCCAGCATTACTATGAAAAACGATCAGAAATTAAATAAAAAAAAACTAGTTTTTTCAACTAAAAGTGAGGAGCAGCATTAAAATTTTAAACAAACAGAAATTATTACGTATATGAGGGGGTTCGCCCCCTCGTCAATACCTCGCCCTTTTCGCTAAAGTTTTTTTTTAGCAGTTTCAAAAGGGCTATCTATTCTAATTAACCGGCCTTTGTGATTCAGGGGTTTGTGAATCGAACAACATTCGAACTTTAATATATTCTCTGAGGCCAACCTGACTCTTGTACATGATAATGGTAATAAGCTTACCTAAGCTATGGATGTCAGGTATTGTGTTATCTTGGAACAATAATTTCGACAGGACCTGTGCCTGTCATCATCAGGTTCAAATTCAAAACTCTTGCCAGAATATAAAATCACTAAATAAAATAAAACTAAAATCACTGAACAACACTAGTAATAAGTCGAACCTGGAATTATTGTTGTAATATGGCTCGGATTTCGGTAGAGGCATTGATGGCCGCTATCCTAGTAGATCTCAAAAAGGTTGGGTCTTTAGAAGTATGGTGGAGTTTTTTGCGAGTTCTTAGCCTATGGGTAATGGGTTCCCAAATTTCACTGATGCGGAACTCTCCATTGTCTTTATTAATGGCTGGTTTGTTTTTAGCAATTTCCAGAGCTTCTCTGATTTTCTGCTTTAAGAGTTGTGGAACAATAGCAATAAGTTGAGCCTGGTCAAAATCACCGGAGTGAGAAGGGTTTTCAAAAATATGATGGGCCAGTGCAGAAAAAGTATCTTCCTCCTTAAGCTTTCTCTTTTTAAGGCAGGCATCAATGGAATCAGCATGTTCTTTTAATCGGTGATGTAGAGATCTCATGGTACGACCTATATAGGTATCACCACAACTGCAAGGAATCTCATATACTCCTGGTGGATCTGAAGTGATCTTATCTTTGCCTTTGTTTAAGAAGGAGAAGACGGTCATTCCAGAAGGAAAAAACACCTTAAAACCTAGCTTAGTGAGTTTGGAGCTTAAAATGTCAGTAATCCCCTTAATATAAGGTAATAACAAAAAGGGTTCATCTTCTTCAGTCTTAGGGGAGCTCTTGGTTTTTGTGCTAATCTTTCTCCTGGAGATAACCTTATCAATGACTTGTTGGGGGTAGCCATTGCCCATAAGAATATCTTTTATATGATCAAGTTCAGCCTTCAGCTCCAAATCAGAGGAACACACTACAAACGCTCTATCAACCAGTGAATAGACTACAGAATTTTTAATTATTGGGTGGTTATAAGAGTCATATCTCAGATATCTATCACTATGAGTTGGCTTTCTATATACACTCAAGTCAAACCTAGTTTCCCGTTTGGTAATCAGAACATCTAAGAAGGGTAAACTGTGGTTATTTTCAAGTTCAATGGTGAACTTTATATCTGGATCCTGCTGTTTAAAAGTATTGAGAAAGGATCTTAATGTGTCTTCTGTCCCATTCCAAATTATTAGGCAATCATCTACATATCTCATGTAGAGTTGGAGATCCTTGAAGTCCTGCTTGAAGATATTATTTTCGATATATTGTAGAAACACCTCACTAAGAACTGGTGCCAAGGCTGATCCCATTGGTATGCCCCACTTCTGTTTGTAGGTTTGATGCCTGAAAGTGAAGTAAGCATTGTTCAGACATAAGGACGTGAGAATAATGAGGTCTGTGGTGTCTAAGCTGGTCAGTTCTTTCCAGGAATCATCATTTTCCAAAGCTGATTCTATAGCTGGTATAAGTCGGGGCAAGGGTATGCTAGTAAACAAAGATACAACATCGAAACTGCACATTGTGGTATTCTCCAAGATGTTGATGCTTTTTAGCCTTTCAACTGCTTCTTTGGTATTTCTTATTGTGTGTTGGCTGCTAAGAGTTATGGATCTTAAAATACCAGCCAAATACCTTTCCAACTTTTTGTAGCTGAACCTATTGTTGAAACAATAGGTCTAAGGGGAATATCTGGTTTGTGAATTTTGGGTGCACCATAAAATCTAGGAATGACCGGTCTGACAGGAATAAGTTTCCGATAAAGTTGATCACAAAGTTGGAAAGGTATTTGGCTGGTATTTTAAGATCCATAACTCTTAGCAGCCAACACACAATAAGAAATACCAAAGAAGCAGTTGAAAGGCTAAAAAGCATCAACATCTTGGAGAATACCACAATATGCAGTTTCGAGGTTGTATCTCTGTTTACTAGCATACCCTTGCCCCGACTTATACCAGCTATACAATCAGCTTTGGAAAATGATGATTCCTGGAAAGAACTGACCAGCTTAGACACCATAGACATCATTATTCTCACGTCTTTATGTCTGAACAATGCTTACTTCACTTTCAGGCATCAAACCTACAAACAGAAGTGGGGCATACCAATGGGGTCAGCCTTGGCACCAGTTCTTAGTGAGGTGTTTCTAGAATATATCGAAAATAATATCTTAAAGCAGGACTTCAAGGATTTCCAACTCTACATGAGATATGTAGATGATTGCTTAATAATTTGGAATGGGACCGAAGACAAATTAAGATCATTTCTCATTACTTTTAACCAGCAGGATCTAGATATAAAGTTCGCCATTGAACTTGAAAATAACCACAGTTTACCCTTCTTAGATGTTCTGATTACCAAACGGGAAACTAGGTTTGACTTGAGTGTATATAGAAAGCCAACTCATAGTGATAGATATCTGAGATATGACTCTTATAACCACCCAATAATTAAAAATTCTGTAGTCTATTCGCTGGTTGATAGAGCGTTTGTAGTGTGTTCCTCTGATTTGGAGATGAAGGCTGAACTTGATCATATAAAAGATGTTCTTATAGGCAATGGCTACCCCCAACAAGTCATTGATAAGGTTATCTCCAGGAGAAAGATTAGCGCAAAAACCAAGAGCTCCCCTAAGACTGAAGAAGATAAACCCTTTTTGTCATTACCTTATATTAAGGGGATTACTGACATTTTAAGCTCCAAACTCACTAAGCTAGGCTTTAAGGTGTTTTTTCCTTCTGGAATGACCGTCTCCTCCTTCTTAAACAAAGGTAAAGATAAGATCACTTCAGATCCACCAGGAGTATATGAGATTCCTTGCAGTTGTGGTGATACCTATATAGGTCGTACCATGAGATCTCTACATCACCGATTAAAAGAACATGCTGAGTCCATTGATGCCTGCCTTAAAAAGAGAAAGCTTAAGGAGAAAGATACTTTTTCTGCACTGGCCCATCATATTTTTGAAAACCCTTCTCACTCCACTAATTTTGACCAAGCTCAACTTATTGTTATTGTTCCACAACTCTTAAAGCAAAAAATCAGAGAAGCTCTGGAAATTGCTAAAAACAAACCAGCCATTAATAAAGACAATGGAGAGTTCCGCATCAGTGAAATTTGGGAACCCATTACCCATAGGCTAAGAACTCGCAAAAAACTCCACCATACTTCTAAAGACCCAACCTTTTTGAGATCTACTAGGATAGCGGCCATCAATGCCTCTACCAAAATCCGGGCCATATTACAACAATAATTCCAGGTTCGACTTATTACTAGTGTTGTTCAGTGACTTTAGTTCTATTTTATTTAGTGATTTTATATTCTGGCAAGAGTCTTGAATTTGAACCTGATGATGACAGGCACAGGTCCTGTCGAAACTATTGTTCCAAGATAACACAATACCTGACATCCATAGCTTAGATAAGCTTATTACCATTATCATGTATAAGAGTCAAGTTGGCCTCAGAGAATATATTAGTAAGACCTATAGTGGATATGTGGCCAAGAAAGTCAAAGATATATCTCTCCTATTTAGGAAGAAAGCTAGAATCATTAATCACAAAAAATTCTTACAACAATGTAAGAAATAAGATTTAATTCCACACTGTATGAGACCCAGAGTGAAAATATCTAGCCAGAACGATAAATCTGCTCAACACACAGCTTGCCTAATCTTTATTAATCATGAATTAAAGGACCTTCAACAGAGGAGAAACATGGTTTTTCAACTGATTAATACAATTAGACAGCAACTGAGCAATACTCTTAGCCCAGAAGATTTCACTAAGGTTGGCAAGATCCATGACAAAGATTTTAAGTTTGTTTTTTCAACAACCAGGAGAGTAAATGTAGACAAGCTAGAAAAACTTAAAATTGGGGAATTTGTTACTAGCGTTACATACACTCCTAGAGTGTCAACAGTTCCAGCAGTCATCAATTTAAGTCAACAAACATTTGACCAAAAGAAATTAGACATTCTTGCAAAACGATGGGAATATTCTATCCTCCCCAAAAATTTACCAGCAGAAGAAATCATCTCCAATATAGAATTAGCTTTAATACTAAGCGAGAAAACAGTCAATGTTGATTCACAATATATTAGAAGTTTGGTTTCTAATGCTCTCAGTAAAGCTTTGTCCAAAAAGAAGAATGTTGAGGAGAATCTAACAAGAGATGAAATGAAGGTCCTCACAGATCTCAAGAAAGATACCAACATCATAATTACCAAAGCTGATAAAGGTAATACAATAGTAATCCTCAATGAGACTGAGTACGTCAGCAAATCATTAAACCTCCTGAATAACAACAAAGTATATGAAAAAGTTAATGTCAATGCTGTAAAGGTTGCTTATGATAATGTCAAAAAAGCTTTGGATAATCTTAGTCTCACAAATAGGATTAATGATCAACTTTATCGAAAACTTATTCCTGTCAGACCGGTCATTCCTAGATTTTATGGTGCACCCAAAATTCACAAGCCAGATATTCCCCTTAGACCTATTGTTTCAACAATAGGTTCAGCTACACAAAAGTTGGAAAGGTATTTGGCTGGTATTTTAAGATCCATAACTCTTAGCAGCCAACACACAATAAGAAATACCAAAGAAGCAGTTGATAGGCTAAAAAGCATCAACATCTTGGAGAATACCACAATGTGCAGTTTCGATGTTGTATCTCTGTTTACTAGCATACCCTTGGCCCGACTTATACCAGCTTTACAATCAGCTTTGGAAAATGATGATTCCTGGAAAGAACTGACCATCTTAGACACCATAGACATCATTATTCTCACGTCTTTATGTCTGAACAATGCTTAATTCACTTTCAGGCATCAAACCTATAAACAGAAGTGGGGCATACCAATGGGATCAGCCTTGGCACCAGTTCTTAGTGAGGTGTTTCTACAATATATCGAAAATAATATCTTCAAGCAGGACTTCAAGGATCTCCAACTCTACATGAGATATGTAGATGATTGCCTAATAATTTGGAATGGGACAGAAGACACATTAAGATCCTTTCTCAATACTTTTAACCAGCAGGATCCAGATATAAAGTTCACCATTGAACTTGAAAATAACCACAGTTTACCCTTCTTAGATGTTCTCATTACCAAACGGGAAACTAGGTTTGACTTGAGTGTATATAGAAAGCCAACTCATAGTGATAGATATCTGAGATATGACTCTTATAACCACCCAATAATTAAAAATTCTGTAGTCTATTCGCTGGTTGATAGAGCGTTTGTAGTGTGTTCCTCTGATTTGGAGCTGAAGGCTGAACTTGATCATATAAAAGATGTTCTTATGGGCAATGGCTACCCCCAACAATTCATTGATAAGGTTATCTCCAGGAGAAAGATTAGCACAAAAACCAAGAGCTCCCCTAAGACTGAAGAAGATAAAGCCTTTTTGTCATTACCTTATATTAAGGGGATTACTGACATTTTAAGCTCCAAACTCACTAAGCTAGGCTTTAAGGTGTTTTTTCCTTCTGGAATGACCGTCTCCTCCTTCTTAAACAAAGGTAAAGATAAGATCACTTCAGATCCACCAGGAGTATATGAGAGTCCTTGCAGTTGTGGTGATACTTATATAGGTCGTACCATGAGATCTCTACATCACTGATTAAAAGAACATGCTGATTCCATTGATGCCTGCTTTAAAAAGACAAAGCTTAAGGAGGAAGATACTTTTTCTGCACTGGTCCTTCATATTTTTGAAAACCCTTCTCACTCCATTAATTTTCACCAGGCTCAACTTTTTGCTCTTGTTCCACAACTCTTAAAGCAGAAAATCAAAGAAGCTCTGGAAATTGCTAAAAACAAACCAGCCATTAATAAAGACAATGGAGAGTTCCGCATCAGTGAAATTTGGGAACCCATTACCCATAGGCTAAGAACTCGCAAAAACTCCACCATACTTCTAAAGACCCAACCTTTTTGAGATCTACTAGGATAGCGGCCATCAATGCCTCTACCAAAATCCGAGCCATATTACAACAATAATTCCAGGTTCGACTTATTACTAGTGTTGTTCAGTGATTTTAGTTTTAATTTATTTAGTGATTTTATATTCTGGCAAGAGTTTTGAATTTGAACCTGATGATGACAGGCACAGGTCCTGTCGAAATTATTGTTCCAAGATAACACAATACCTGACATCCATAGCTTAGGTAAGCTTATTACCATTATCATATTCGAACTTTAGCGTAAAGAGCAAGGTACCGACTAGGGTGCAAACTCCCTAATATACGTAATAAAACATACGAATATAGAAGTTCGTTACGTAAGTTAATTCGTAATTTTGTCCAGAAGATCCGGGCTTGATGGCTCAAAATCAGAGTTTCGTTAATTCAAAAAAGTTGAGAAATTAAATAAAAAAAACAAGTTTGTTTTAACTGGATGTATGGAGCAATATTAATACTCAAAACAGACGGGCATTATACCGCGAGCAAAACGGGCTGTCCCCTCCTCAATACCTCGTTCTTTACGCTAAAGTTTGAACCTGTCACACAACTTTATATTTTAAAACAATAAAAAACTATAGTGTAAAGAGCGAGGTATTGACGAGAAGACAGCCCCTTTCATATACGGAATAATTTCTGTTCGTTTTAAGTTTTAATGTCGCTTCTTACTTTCAGTTAAAAAAAACTTGTTTTTTTATTTAATAATACTAATAATTTAACTATTTATTAATTATCCATTATTTTAAGCATATTGTTTTAAATAAAGAAGTAAAAAATCCGTGATTGAATAATTTCCTTGTTTCTGATATTTATGTATATTAGAGTAAATTAATCATTAGTTGAGATTGATCTGAATTCAAGATCAGCGGACGAAAGTGTCGTTTAATCTAGTTGATATGATTATCTACTATATATATTTAATTCATTGATTATTATTTGGGTTAATTTTTTACTAATTTCGGCTTGATGCAACGATGCTCATATTGCTTATGTTTGTTCAGTACTTGGGAGTTTAAAAAGAAAAACATGTCATGTACCTGCAGTGCAGTGCATAATTAAGTTTTTCTTTCTCGTCTTTGTAATGTGTTTGGTGTGCGTTTGTGTTTTATTTTATCTATCTCTCTTTTTGTCATCTTCAGTGATACTCCGTCTTTTGTACCTTTTTTTTGACGGATAATAATAATAATAATTTCTTGTACACCCACTTCCAAAAGAAATGGAGCAAACATATATGGTATGAACCTTAGTTTTGCTATGAAGCACAATTAAGGTAAATTAAGGTGGTGGCATAGTGGATCAGTCTCCATTGGTAGCACAGACATTGCACGGGTGACACAGGCATAGCCTGCAGCTTGATCCCAGCTACCACTAGGCAAAGGACCTTTGTAGTCAGAAGGCATCATTAATCTGTATAACTAGATTTAGTACAATGATACTTACAAGACTAAGAAGATGATGTAGACAAAAAAAAAATTAAAGAAGAGCAACATGGGTTCAGGAGTAGTATGTTACCTTATACTTTGCCAACGCCCCCTTACCAAACAGTTTTTTCTGGTAGTCTTATTCTACAGGGCATTACATCTTTCAAAGAGATTTACGCAATACCAGTCCTATAGGTAAACCTTTGTAAAAGGCATTACACCGTTTCAAAGAGGACCGAGCATAACTTGATTGGTGATTAGGATTTGAATAAAAGGAATAGTTTTCTTTACAATTCATATTAGTAATGCCTGAAATCATGAATTAGAATATTTAATTAGCTGTTTGGGTTTTCAGACATAGTTTTTTAGAAGTTCATGGGTGTTAGGTTCCTGGAGGGTTTTATACTATATTATACACAAGTGATGATTTTCACAGTGTTGTCAATTTTAAATAGTTTAGAAATAAAAAATTAACAAGAAATGGCTGAAAAGTGTTTTGAGGGAGTTGGAGTTGCACGAGGGTTCAGTTACATGCGGATTCAGTTACACGGGGATTAGTTAAATGGGGTCGAGTAGCACGGAGGTTCAGTTGTACAGGGTTTCGGTTATACAGGGGTTCAGTTACCTGGGGGGTACAGTGGTACGGGGTTTCGGTTATACAGGGGTTCAGTTACATGGGGGGTTCAGTTATTTTTTCTGATTTTGTGTGTTTTCGCAAGAAAATAACTGGTCTTTTAGCAAACTTAACCATAGCTACATGAAGCTCTGCATAAATATCTTCATTTTTAATTTAATTGCGTAGGTACTAAAGGAACATTGAACATTTTTTCTGATTTTGTATGACCACCCGGCACCCCAAAGACTCCTGAGCCTCCATTATAATACTTTTTAAGGTTTTATTATATCTTTTCAGAATAAATTATTATTTTAGGGAATTATTTCGGTGAAACAGTTAGAGACATTTTGAAAGATGATTTTAGAGGAGGATTTGAGGGTGAAACTCTGTGGTCATTATAATACACAAGTTCCATTTGAACGGTGTTGTGAAGTCCCTTACCACAACCCCAAAGGGCTCCGATCCCCCCACCCCAACCCCGAAGGAAGCCCCCGGACATCAAAGGTTCTCTGGACCCCCGGCACCCCGATGCCTCCTGAGTCCCCCATTATAATACTTATTAAGGCTTTATTATATCTTTTCAGAACAAATTATTATTTTAGGGAATTATTTCGGTGAAACAGTTAGAGACATTTTAAGAGATGATTTTAGAAGAGGACTTGAGGGTGAAACTCTGTGGTCGTTATAATACACAAGTTCCATTTGAACGGTGTTGTGAGGTCCTTACCACAACCCCAAAGGGCTCCGATCCCCCACCCCAACCCCGAAGGAAGCCCCCGGACATCAAAGGTTCTCTAGACCCCAAAGGACCCCGGCGCCCCGATGCCTCCTGAGTCCCCATTATAATACTTTTTAAGGCTTTATTATATCTTTTCAGAACAAATTATTATTTTAGGGAATTATTTCGGTGAAACAGTTAGAGATATTTTAAGAGATGATTTTAGAAGAGGACTTGAGGGTGAAACTCTGTGGTCATTATAATACACAAGTTCAAATGGAACTTGTGTATTATAACGACCACAGAGTTTCACCCTCAAGTCCTCTTCTAAAATCATCTCTTAAAATGTCTCTAACTGTTTCACCGAAATAATTCCCTAAAATAATAATTTGTTCTGAAAAGATATAATAAAGCCTTAAAAAGTATTATAATGGAGGACTCAGGAGTCATCGGGGCGCCGGGGCCCTTTGGGAGTCCAGAGAACCTTTGATGTCCGGGGGCTTCCTTCGGGGTAGTGGAGGGATCGGAGCCCTTTGGGGTTTTGGTAAGGGACCTCACAACACCGTTCAAATGGAACTTGTGTATTATAACGACCACAGAGTTTCACCCTCAAATCCTCTTCTAAAATCATCATTCAAAATGTCTCTAACTGTTTCACCGAAATAATTCCCTAAAATAATAATTTATTCTGAAAAGATATAATAAAACCTTAAAAAGTATTATAATGGAGGCTCAGGAGTCTTTGGGGCGCCGGGTGGTCACACAAAATCAGAAAAAATTTTCAATGTTCCTTTAGTACCTACGCAATTAGATTAAAAATGAAGATATTTATGCAGAGTTTTAGGTAGCTATGGTTAAGTTTGCTAAGAGATCAGTTATTATCTTTAGAAAACACGTAAAATCGTAAAAAATAACTGAACCCCCCATGTTACTTCACCCCTGTATAACCGTCACCCCGTCAACCTGAACCCCCCATGGAACTGAACCCATGCAAACCCGCCCCCCGGTCCACCTGAAATTCCTAGCTCCTAGCCCTCCTTTAACTAAACCTCAGGTAACTGAATCAGTATGTAACTGAACTCTCGTGCAACTCAACTCCCTCAAAACGCTTTTCAGCCATTTCTTGTTAATTTTTTTATTTCTAAACTATTTAAAATTGACAACATTGTGAAAATCATCACTTGTGTACTATACAGTATAAAACCCTCAAGGAACCTAACGCCCATGAACTTATAAAAAACTATGTCTGAAAACCCAAACAGCTAATTAAATATTATAATTCATGATTTCAGGCATTACTAATATGAATTGTAAAGAAAACTATTCCTTTTATTCAAATCCCAATCACCAATCAAGTTATACTCGTTCCTCTTTGAAAAGGTGTAATGCCCTTTAGAAATGTTTACCTATAGGACCGGTATTGAGTAAATCTCTTGGCAAAGGTGTAATGACCTGTAGAATAGGACTACCAGAAAAACCTGTTTGGTAAAGGGGCGTTGGCAAAGTATAAGGTAACATACTACTCCTGAACCCATGTTGCTCTTCTTTAATTTTTTTTTTGTCTACATCATCTTCTTAGTCTTGTAAGTATCATTGTACTAAATCTAGTTATACAGATTAATGATGCCTTCTGACTACAAAGGTCCTTTGCCTAGTGGTAGCTGGGATCAAGCTGCAGGCTATGCCTGTGTCACCCGTGCAATGTCTGTGCTACCAATGGAGACTGATCCACTATGCCACCACCTTAATTTACCTTAATTGTGCTTCATAGCAAAACTAAGGTTCATACCATATATGTTTGCTCCATTTCTTTTGGAAGTGGGTTTACAAGAAATTATTATTATTATTATCCGTCAAAAAAAAGGTACAAAAGACGGAGTATCACTGAAGATGACAAAAAGAGAGATAGATAAAATAAAACACAAACGCACACCAAACAGATTACAAAGACGAGAAACAAAAACTCAATTATGCACTGCACTGCAGGTACATGACATGTTTTTCTTTTTAAACTCCCAAATACTGAACAAACATAAGCAATATGAGCATCGTTGCATCAAGCCGAAATTAGTAAAAAATTAACCCAAATAATCATCATTGAATTAAATATATATAGTAGATAATCATATCAACTAGATTAAACGACACTTTCGTCCGCTGATCTTGAATTCAGATCAATCTCAACTAATGATTAATTTACTCTAATATACATAAATATCAGAAACAAGGAAATTATTCAATCACGGATTTTTTGCTTCTTTATTTAAAACAATATGCTTAAAATAATGGATAATTAATAAATAGTTAAATTATTAGTAGTATTAAATAAAAAAACAAGTTTTTTTTAACTGAAAGTAAGAAGCTACATTAAAACTTAAAACGAACAGAAATTATTCCGTATATGAAAGGGGCTGTCTTCTCGTCAATACCTCGCTCTTTACACTATAGTTTTTTATTGTTTTAAAATATAAAGTTGTGTGACAGGTTCAAACTCTAGCGTAAAGAGCGAGGTATTAGAGGGGACAGTCCCTTTCATATGCGGAAGAATCTCTGTTCGTTTTAAGATTTTAATGTCGCTCACTTTCAGTTAAAAAAACTTGTTTTTTTTATTTAATTTCTGAACGTTTTTGAATTAATGCAGCTTTGATTTTGGCTCACCGTACATGAATAATTAAAACGAAATTACGAATTAACTTACGTAACGAACTTCTATATTCGTATGTTTTATTACGTATATTAGGGAGTTTGCACCCTAGTCGGTACCTTGCTCTTTACGCTAAAGTTCGAATATGATAATGGTAATAAGCTTACCTAAGCTATGGATGTCAGGTATTGTGTTATCTTGGAACGATAATTTCGACAGGACCTGTGCCTGTCATCATCAGGTTCAAATTCAAGACTCTTGCCAGAATATAAAATAAATAAATAAAATAAAACTGAAATCACTGAAAAACCCTAATAATCAGTCAAACTTGGAACTATTGTTGTAATATTGCCCAGATTTTGGCAGAGGCATTGATGGCCGCTATCCTAGTAGATCTCAAAAAGGTTGGGTCTATAGAAGCAGGGTGGAGCTTTTTGCGAGTTCTTAGCCTATGGGTAATGGGTTCCCAAATTTCACTGATGCGGAACTCTCCATTGTCTTTGTTAATGGCTGGTTTGTTTTTAGCAATTTCCAGAGCTTCTCTGATTTTCTGCTTTAAGAGTTGTGGAACAATAGCAGTAAGTTGAGCCTGGTCAAAGTCAACGGAGTGAGAAGGGTTTTCAAAAATATGATGGGCCAGTGCAGAAAAAGTATCTTCCTCCTTAAGTTTTGTCTTTTTAAGGCAGGAATCAATGGAATCAGCATGTTCTTTTAATCCGTGATGTAGAGATCTCATGATACGACCTATATAGGTATCACCACAACTGCAAGGAATCTCATATACTCCTGGTGGATATGAAGTGATCTTATCTTTGTCTTTGTTTAAGAAGGAGAAGACGGTCATTCCAGAAGGAAAAAACACCTTAAAACCTAGCTTAGTGAGTTTGGAGCTTAAAATGTCAGTAATCCCCTTAATATAAGGTAATGACAAAAAGGGTTTATCTTCTTCAGTCTTAGGGGAGCTCTTGATTTTTGTGCTAATCTTTCTCCTGGAGATAACCTTATCAATGACTTGTTGGGGTGTAGCCATTGCCTATAAGAACATCTTTTATATGATCAAGCTCAGCATTCAGCTCCAAATCAGAGGAACATACTATAAACGCTCTATTAACCAGCGAATAGACTACAGAATTTTTAATTATTGGGTGTTTATAAGAGTCATATCTCAGATATCTATCACTATGAGTCGGCTTTCTATATACACTCAAGTCAAACCTAGTTTCCCGTTTGGTAATGAGAACATCTAAGAAGGGTAAACTGTGGTTATTTTCAAGTTCAATGGTGAACTTTATATCTGGATCCTGCTGGTTAAAAGTATTGAGAAAGGATCTTAATTCGTCTTCTGTCCCATTCCAAATTATTAAGCAATCATCTACATATCTCATGTAGAGTTGGAGATCCTTGAAGTCCTGCTTGAAGATATTATTTTTGATATATTGTAGAAACACCTCACTAAGAACTGGTGCCAAGGCTGATCCCATAGGTATGCTCCACTTCTGTTTGTAGGTTTGATGCCTGTAAGTGAAGTAAGCATTGTTCAGACATAAAGACGTAAGAATAATGATTTCTGTCGCGTCTAAGCTGGTCAGTTCTTTCCAGGAATCATCCTTTTCCAAAACTGATTGTAAAGCTGGTATAAGTTGGGGCGAGGGTATGCTAGTAAAAAAAGATACAACATCAAAACTGAATATTGTGGTATTCTCCAACAACTTGATGCTTTTTAGCTTTTCAACTGCTTCTTTGGTATTTCTTATTGTGTGTCTACTGCTGAGAGTTATGGATCTTGCAATACCAGCCAAATACCTTTCCAACTTTTGTGTAGCTGAACCTATTGTTAACACAATAGGTCTAAGAGGACTATCTGGTCTGTGAATTTTGGGTGCACCATAAAATCTAGGAATGACCAGTCTGACAAGAATGAGTTTGCAATAAAGTTGATCATTAATCTTATTTGTGAGACTAAGATTATCCAAAGCTTTTTTGACATTATCATAAGCAACCTTTACAGCATTGAAATTAAATTTTTCATATACTTTGTTGTTATTCAGGAGGCTTAATGATTTGCTGACGTACTCGGTCTCATTGAGGATTACTATTGTATTACCTTTATAAGCTTTGGTAATTATGATGTTGGTATCTTTCTTGAGATATGTCAGGACCTTCATTTCATCTCTTGTTAGATTCTCCTCAACATTTTTCTTTTTGGAAAAAGCTTTTCTGAGGGTATTAAAAACCAAGCTTCTAATATCTTGTGGATCAACATTGATTGTTTTCTTGTTTAGAATTAAAGCTGACTCTACATTGGAGATGATTTCTTCTACTGGTAAATTTTTTGGGGGGATAGAAAATTTCCATCCTTTTGAAAGAATGTCTAATTTCATTTGGTCAAATGTTTGTTGACTTAAATTGATGACTGCTGGACCTGGTGACACTTTAGGATTATGTGTAATCCTAGTAACATACTTCTCAAATTTAAGTTTTTCTAGCTTGTCTAAATGTACTTTCCTGGTTATTGAAAAAACAAACTTCAAATCTTTCTCATGGATCTTGCCAACCTTAGTGAAATCTTTTGGGGTAAGAGTATGACTCATTTGTTGTCTAATTGTATTCATCTGTTGAAAAACCATGTTTCTCTTCCGTTGAAGGTCCTTTAGTTCATGATTAATAAAGATTAGGCCTGCATTGTGTTTACCAGATTTATAGTTCTTACTAGATATTTTCACTCTGGGTCTCATAGAGTGAGGAATTAAATTTTATTTCTTACATTGTTGTAAGAATTTTTTGATTAATGATTTTAGCCTTCTTCCTAAATAGGAGAGATTGATCTTTGAATTGCTTGGCCACACAACCACAAAAGGTCTTACTAGTTTATTCTCTGAGGCCAACTTGACTCTTATACCTGATAATGGTAATAAGCTTACCTAAGCTATGGATGTCAGATATTGTGTTATCTTGGAACAATAGTTTCGACAGGACCTGTGTCTGTCATCATCAGGTTCAAATTCAAGACTCTTGCCAGAATATAAAATAACTAAATAAAATAAAACTAAAATCACTGAAAAACCCTAATAATAAGTCAAACCTGGAATTATTATTGTAATATTGCCCGGATTTTGGCAGAGACATTGATGGCTGCTATCCTAGTAGATCTCAAAAAGGTTGGGTCTATAGAAGAAAGGTGGAGTTTTTTGCGAGTTCTTAGCCTATGGGTAAAGGGTTCCCACATTTCAGTGAGGCGAAACTCTCCATTGTCTTTATTAAGGGCTGGTTTGTTTTTAGCAATTTCCAGAGCTTCTCTGATTTTCTGTTTTAAGAGTTGTGGAACAAGAGCAATAAGTTGAGCCTGGTCAAAATCAACGGAGTGAGAAGGGTTTTCAAAAATATGATGGGCCAGTGCAGAAAAAGTATTTTCCTCCTTAAGTTTTGTCTTTTTAAGGCAGGTATCAATGGAATCAGCATGTTCTTTTAATCGGTGATGTAGAGATCTCATGGTACGACCTATAAAGGTATCACCACAACTGCAAGGAATCTCATATACTCCTGGTGGATCTGAAGTGATCTTATCTTTGCCTTTGTTTAAGAAAGAGAAGACGGTCATTCCAGAAGGGAAAAACACCGTAAAACCTAGCTTAGTGAGTTTGGAGCTTAAAATGTCAATAATCCCCTTAATATAAGGCAATGACAAAAAGGGTTTATCTTCTTCAGTCTTAGGGGAGCTCTTGGTTTTTGTGCTAATCTTTCTCCTGGAGATAACCTTATCAATGACTTGTTGGGGGTAGCCATTGCCTATAAGAACATCTTTTATATGATCAAGTTCAGCCTTCAGCTCCAAATCAGAGAAACACATTATAAACGCTCTATCAACCAGCAAATAGACTACAGAATTTTTAATTATTGGGTGGTTATAAGAGTCATATCTCAGATATCTATCACTATGAGTTGGATTTCTATATACACTCAAGTCAAACCTAGTTTCCCGTTTGGTAATGAGAACATCTAAGAAGGGTGAACTGTGGTTATTTTCAAGTTCAATGGCGAACTTTATATCTGGATCCTGCTGGCTAAAATTATTGAAAAATGATCTCAATTCGTCTTTGGTCCCATTCTAAACTATTAAACAATTATCTATATTTCTCATGTAGAGTTGGAGATCCTTGAAGTCCTACTTTAAGATAGTATTTTCGATATATTGTAGAAAAACCTCACTATAATACCGGTTCCAAGGCTGACCCCATTGGTATGCCCCACTTCTGTTTGTAGGTTTGATGCCTGAAAGTGAAGTAAGCATTGTTCAGACATAAAGACATAAGAATAATGATTTCTGTCGCGTCTAAGCTGGTCAGTTCTTTCCAGGAATCATCCTTTTCCAAAGCTGATTGTAAAGCTGTTATAATTCGGGGCAAGGGTATGCTAGTAAACAGAGATACAACATCGAAACTGCACATTGTGGTATTCTTCAAGATGTTGATGCTTTTTAGCCTTTCAACTGCTTCTTTGGTATTTCTTATTGTGTGTTGGCTGCTAAGAGTTATGGATCTTAAAATACCAGCCAAATACCTTTCCAACTTTTGTGATCAACTTTATCGGAAACTTATTCCTGTCAGACCGGTCATTCCTAGATTTTATGGTGCACCCAAAATTCACAAACCAGATATTCCCCTTAGACCTATTGTTTCAACAATAGGTTCAGCTACAAAAGTTGGAAAGGTATTTGGCTGGTATTTTAAGATCCATAACTCTTAGCAGCCAACACACAATAAGAAATACCAAAGAAGCAGTTGAAAGGCTAAAAGCATCAACATCTTGGAGAATACCACAATGTGCAGTTTCGATGTTGTATCTCTGTTTACTAGCATACCCTTGCCCGACTTATGCCAGCTTTACAATCAGCTTTGGAAAATGATAATTCCTGGAAAGAACTGACCAGCTTAGACACCAAAGACATCATTATTCTCAAGTCTTTATGTCTGAACAATGCTTACTTCACTTTCAGGCATCAAATTTACAAACAGAAGTGGGGCATACCAATGGGATCAGCCTTGGCATCAGTTCTTAGTGAGGTGTTTCTACAACATATCAAAAATAATATCTTCAAGCAGGACTTCAAGGATCTCCAACTCTACATGAGATACGTAGATGATTGCCTAATAATTTGGAATGGGACAGAAGACACATTAAGATCCTTTCTCAATACTTTTAAACAGCAGGATCCAGATATAAAGTTCACCATTGAACTTGAAAATAACCACAGTTTACCCTTCTTAGATGTTCTGATTACCAAACGGGAAACTAGGTTTGACTTGAGTGTATATAGAAAGCCAACTCATAGTGATAGATATCTGAGATATGACTCTTATAACCACCCAATAATTAAAAATTCTGTAGTCTATTCACTGGTTGATAGAGCGTTTGTAGTGTGTTCCTCTGATTTGGAGCTGAAGGCTGAACTTGATCATATAAAAGATATTCTTATGGGCAATGGCTACCCCCAACAAGTCATTGATAAGGTTATCTCCAGGAGAAAGATTAGCACAAAAACCAAGAGCTTCCCTAAGACTGAAGAAGATAAACCGTTTTTGTCATTACCTTATATTAAGGGGATTACTGACATTTTAAGCTCCAAACTCACTAAGCTAGGATTTAAGGTGTTTTTTCCTTCTGGAATGACCGTCTCCTCCTTCTTAAACAAAGTTAAAGATAAGATCACTTCAGATCCACCAGGAGTATATGAGATTCCTTGCAGTTGTGGTGATACCTATATAGGTCGTACCATGAGATCTCTACATCACTGATTAAAAGAACATACTGATTCCATTGATGCCTGCCTTAAAAAGACAAAGCTTAAGGAGAAAGATACTTTTTCTGCACTAGTCCATCATATTTTTGAAAACCCTTCTCACTCCAATAATTTTCACCAGGCTCAACTTATTGCTATTGTTCCACAACTCTTAAAGCAGAAAATCAGAGAAGCTCTGGAAATTACTAAAAACAAACCAGCCATCAATAAAGACAATGGAGAGTTCCGCATCAGCGAAATTTGGGAACCCATTACCCATAGGCTAAGAACTCGCAAAAAACTCCACCATACTTCTAAAGACCCAACCTTTTTGAGATCTACTAGGATAGCGGCCATCAATGCCTCTACCAAAATCTGAGCCATATTACAACAATAATTCCAGGTTTGACTTATTACTAGTGTTGTTCAGTGATTTTAGTTTTAATTTATTTAGTGATTTTATATTCTGGCAAGAGTTTTGAATTTGAACCTGATGATGACAGGCACAGGTCCTGTCGAAATTATTGTTCCAAGATAACACAATACCTGACATCCATAGCTTAGGTAAGCTTATTACCATTATCATGTACAAGAGTCAGGTTGGCCTCGAGAGAATATATTAAAGTTCGAATGTTGTTTGATTCACAAACCCCTGAATCACAAAGGCCGGTTAATTAGAATAGATAGCCCTATTGAAACTACTAAAAAAAAAACTTGAGCGAAAAGGGCGAGTTATTGACTAGGGGGCGAACCCCCTCATATACGTAATAATTTCTGTTTGTTTTAAGTTTTAATGTTGCTCCTTACTTTTAGTTGAAAAAGCTTGTTTTTTTAGATTTAATTTCGGGTCGTTTTTTAAATAATGCTGGGAAATCACGCGCCTCCTTCATAGAGATGTCCCTTCCCCCAAGGAAACATCCTCCATGGAAGGATCCTCTCCCGTAACCCCCTCCTCCTACACCCCCCTCTATAAGAAATAAATCCCTCCTGAAACGTCTTTATACTTCCCATAAACCAATGCTATATGTAAAGAATGGGCAAAGTTCATAACTTCCAGCCCTTTCCTCGGGAACTGTGGGGGATTAAGTCACCCTCAAAGACATATTTATTAGATTTTCGACTATACTGAACAAAATGGCTATCTCAAAATTTTGATTGGATTACTTTGGGAAAAAAGGAACGTGGGAGGGGGCCCAGTTTCCCTCCATTTTTTGGTCACTTAAAAAGGGCACTAGAACTTTTAATTTCTGTTCAAATGAGCCCTCTTACGATATTCTAGGACTACTGGGTCGATACGATCACCCCTGGGAAAAAAAAAACAGACAAAAAAACAAATAATCCGTGATCTTTCTTCTGACAAAAAATACAAAATTCCACATTTATGCAGATAGGAGCTTGAAACTTCCGCAGCAGGGTTTTCTGATACGCTGAATCCGACGGTGGGATTTTCATTAGAGCTCTATGGCTTCTTGGGGGTGTTTCCCCCTTTTTTCGAAAATAAGGCAAATTTTCTCAGGCGCATAACTTTTAATGGGTAAGACTAAACTTAATGAAACTTATATATTTGAAATCAGCATAAAAATCTGATTTATTTGAAATATCTATTGGCATCAAGATTCTGTTTTTTGGAGTTTTGGTTACTATTGAGCCGGGTCGCTCCTTACTTACAGTTCGTTACCACGAACTGTTTGATACGCAATAAACTATCAGAGAAAAATTGACACCAAGATTGAGAATAACCAGCGGCGCTTACGTTGGACCTTTACGAAAAGAGACTAAATCATCATTCAGTTTAAAATTGCAACAATTACAATGTTGACACAATTATAGCTAACTTAATTAAATAAGCAACCGACGATAAGATTATAGACTCGCACTTCATAGATTTAAGGCAAGAAAGATTTTCTCTGTTATTTTATAAACTTTGTAGTTATACGTGACGGTTAAATTTGCCAAAAAAAACATATACATCATTAAAAAAAAAACTTAATTACATACACTACATTAATACAAAAAAACTATTGTGAACAAATTGATGACTATGGACGATGAAACTTACTTTGAAAACGGGATAGAGATATATTAATGCCACTATTTGGATCAGCAAGCTTATGCAAATGCATAATTTTACGGTTTCTTGTCCAAGGAGGCAAATTTAAGATATATTTAGCAAATCTGAAGAAGATTGATCGTAGGTTTTTTTTTTTATCTGTAACTGTAAAGAATTTCCAGAAATGAGCAATGTAACGTGGAAGGGCTGTGGTGTTGTGAATAGATGCTAGAAGGTAATGGTTGAAGCGTAGTTTTCTTTTTACGATTCCAGTGTAAAAAATGGTAATTTTACGCTCAACGTGAGAAATCAGCAAACGATGTGTGTGCCTGATAGATGGGCCAATTGGAAGGCCCAAGTAAGTAATATGGTCTGCGGGTTTGATAAGAGAACCGCCCAGATTTAGGAGAGAAGTAGAGGGATTTCGCCAATTAAAAAGGACAACTTTGGTTTTCTTAGGATTAAAAGACAGTTTGGTTTTGAATATTTATCATTGAGGAATTTGAAATTTGGCTCAGTGCGCTGGATCTTACGGCTGAGATTCAAGATGTCATCAGTATAACAAATAAGAGACATATCAATTCCCCCAAGAATACATGAAGGAAGACACTTTTCCTGAGCGTCCAGGACACTATTATTGAACAGGGTTGGGGAAGTGATAGCTCCCTGTATAGTCCCTTTCTTAACGAGGATGGGGTACTAAGAAATCACAGGCATATCGAGGGATTCCAAGAGTTTGGGCTCACACGAGAATTAATGCAATTGATTATTCCAATGATGACAAAATTTTATCACTGTGTTATGGCTCGGTGGCAATTAGGGCAAAAGTTTCACCATTTCATTATTGGTTATATTTGTGGAAGTTTTCCTATTTGCCAATAACAGAAGATATTGATCACTCGCTCCTAGTAGAATATAGACGGTGGAACAAGGACATATAAGGTGTAGAGTAGAGTAGAGTAGAATATTTTTATTTATAACACGTACATAAATAAATGTCACAAAACAGCGCACATGCCTGGTGGCATACTTTAGCGCTAAAAATATTGCCAACGAAAATACACAGCCATTTTCTAACTAAATTTTACAACAACGAAAAAGAAAATCCTAATGAACAAAATGCTTAGCATGTCATAAGATATTTCTTCACCAGTCTTAGAAAATGTCGCTTGTTGCTACATTCTCGAACTGATGCAGGAATTGAGTTCCAGATTTTTGGGCCAATGTGACGGATGCTGAATCCCGCTCTCGATGTCGGGCGAATTTCGCACGAAAAGTCTGAACGATGCGTAGTAGGATAATTATGAAATTGAGAATTAGTCGAGAAAATGCCAGAGAAATTTACAGGTAAATTACTATATTGATAATCATGACAAATACTAGAGATAGAAATTAAATGAAGTTGGTCCAAAGAGAAAATTCCTGAAGTCCCATATAGGTGTCTAACTGAAGTTCTGCAATCAACATTAAAAAGAATCCTCATTGCTTTATTCTGAAGTATTTGAAGAGATTTGAAAACAGACGGAAAGGTAGATGCCCAAACCGACATGCAATAGAGAAAATATGGGTGGACGAAAGAATAATAAATAGATTTTAGAATAGCTTTAGGAAAAAAGTGACAAAGACGAGTTCGCATGCAAATATTTCGGTAAATTTTTAACGACAGTGTTTTTACATAATTATGAAACGACAAATTTTCATCCAAAATAATCCCAAGATATTTGAACTGATCCACCCGTCTTAATTCAAGACCATTCAAAAAAAGAGAGAAGGTATCTGACACTACTGATCCAGTTCGCGAAAATAACATATACTGGCATTTTTTTTCATTAAGAGCTAGTAAATTCCGTGAATACCAATCAGATACAGTTAGTAACGTACTTCCAAGGTTCTGGAAAAGAACTGATAGGTCCCGGTGAGAAGCAAAAATTACTACATCATCAGCAAACATTATAATTTTACAAAGAGGCAAAACTTCTGGCAAATCATTTATAAAAAGAATAAATAGAATAGGCCCAAGGACAGAGCCCTGAGGCACTCCGTAATTAATTGGAAAAGTTTCGGAACGGAGATCACGAGATTTATCAACACAATCTAGTCGTCTCCCAGAAAGGTAAGATGAAAAAATTTAACAGCTTGTGTTGAAAACCCATAAGACTTTAGTTTAAAAAGAAGCAGCGAATGATTTACGGTGTCAAACGCCTTTGCGACATCAAGAAAAATCGCCAAAGCGTGTTGACCATCATATAGTGAATCATTAATATTTAGTAAAAGCTCATGAATTGCCCGTTCAGTTGACTTTCCTTTTATAAAACCATATTGAGACGTGTGTAAAATCTTACTATCAAATAGATATTTTTGTAATTGACTATTTGCAAGTTTTTCCAAAATTTTGCTGAAAACCGAAAGTAGAGAAATGCCTCTATAATCTGAAGGGTGAGTTAAACTCCCAGCTTTAGGTAATGCTATAACATTTGCTTTTTTTTAAAGCTCAGGAAAAACCCCAAGCATAAGTGATAAATTAAAAATATGTGCTAGCAAAGGTGAAATGCTTGACGCTATTTGCTTTACGGTTTGAGCCGAAAATCCAAAGTCGTCCTTAGAAACACTCCGTTTAAGCTTCAGAATAACTTTTTCAATCTCATGAGGCTTAATCTCAGAAAAAGAAAACGAATTTTCCGCATGTTGCTCATTAACTGGAACAGAAAGGGAATTCAGTTGCATATTCATAGTCAATGCAAGTCTAGAACCAATATTACTGAAATAATCTCCAAAAGCATTTAAAATTTCATTGGGCTCTGTAACATTTTCCCCATTTAAAACAAGGCAATTTACACTAGTATTCTTACGACTATGAGGACGTATCTTTTCATTTATCAATTGCCTTGTTTTTCTCATATCCTATTTATACTCAAAAAATTTCTCTTTATAATTTTTTCTCTTCTCTTGTCTTATATTTGATTTTAACTTTTTCCTAAAAACTCTTAATTATTCAAACGACTCAGGTGTCTGTAATTTTAAATAATTCTTAAATTTTCTATTTTTATGTTTTAACGATGCCAAAATACATTCAGTAATCCATGGGTCAAATTTCTGAGCAAACTTTCCATGCGAAACTCGTGTTGAAGAAGCCCGATCCCGCAGTCGCATCATTTGATCAATAAAATCTGAAAACGCAGCATTTGTGTCATCTGAGCCATAAACCGAACTCCAATCATGGTCACCAATTAACTGACGTAGAACTTTACAATCAATCCATGTATATCGCTTTTTTGAATTATACATTGTTGAATCTCGATGTTGTTTATTGCTATTATTTAAATTTAAAAGAACACTCAACGGAAAATGATCTGACATATCAGACAAAATTACTGACGATTTTTCAGCATCAAATAAAACAGGAGAAAAAAAATATATTATCTAATAATGTAGCTGTGTTAGCTGTAACTCTTGTCGGCAGAGAAATACTTGGAAGAAAATTAGAACACAACATCATAGTTAAAAACTCCTTATTATTTCCAACATCGAGATTCAAAAGATCAAAATTAAAATCACCCGAAATAATAACCGGTTTTTTCAACGCTTCCAGATTTTTTAACAGCAGTTCAAAAACTTCAAAAAATATTTTTGGGTTACCCGACGGAGATCGATAAACAGACCCGAAAATAAATGAATTACAGCCCAAAGGTACAACTTCAACAAAAATAGTCTCACATAACCCTTCATCAAATACAGAAAAATTACTGAAAATACTAAAAGACCAGTCATCACGAATATACAGCATCTGACCTTCTCTCGCATTCTGAGACCTTGTACGTGAAATACACTTCATCCCGGGCAGATCTAACATTGTAAGGGGTGTATTAGCAGACAGAAAAGTTTTACAAACTCCAACAATGTCTATAGGACTAGATGCAAGCAAAAGCTTCAGTTCATTGAATGCACTTTGTATCCCCCGGGCATTTACATGTAACGATCTGATTGGAAAATCACAACTTTTTGTTTTATCCGATAGAAACTCGCCTGAAGAATAATCACATTCAGGTAGATTATTTACATACGGCATATCTTTATCACTTCCGGTAGCTGAATTTAGAATAACATCTAATTTCAAACGAGAATCAAGAAAACACTGAAAACGATCCATAAAACAAAAAAAGAAAAGAAAAATTCACAGCTTCTTAGTTTAGACGACAGGTTCATATGACAGATTGCGAATCTGAACTACGTCGGAAATCATTTTACACGGAATGATTTGCGAACCGCACTTGACATAAATAACACCTCGTAAAGTCCATACATTTTTCAATTCAAACTTATTGCGCGCAAGCTTGTAGATATCTTGCCTTTCCCTGGTTAGAGCCTCATTTACATAGATTCGGGAACCTTTCAAATTCTTGCTATTGCGCAGGATCTCAACTACAGATGCCTCAGTAAAAAATGCAAGTTCAATCGGAGTTTTTATTTCCGAGGCACCTCCCAAACGCCTTGCACCCTTGACAACGGATTTATCAAGATCAAGTCCCATTTCACTGTTAAGACGAGCCAATACTTTCTCACCAAGGTGAGGCAAATCACGCGTGGGAGAGTCTATCCCAGATACAATGACCTTAGTCAGAAGAGAAGACTGGTTTATATCATCCAGCTTAGTTTCAAGCTTTTGGAGCTTTGCGCAATTTTGGACAAGTCTTGCCCGCAAATCGCCAAGTGATTTCTCAAGCAGTTCAAATTTACCCTTGAATTGCAGATCGATCGCCTCATAGACAGCTTGCGTAACAGTATCAAGAAAATCTGACTTAATCTGTGTCACCGGAGAACTCCCTAATCAACTGCACTGTTCTTCCACTCTCCTACGAATTTCATCCTGTATGCTGTCACGAAGGTTAACAATTTCTGACTGCATCAAGTTAACCGACTCAGATAAATCCCCGTCTAAACCTTCCGAGTCCTCCGTACACAGCCTTATCGCTCTCTGAACAATTTTTCTGCCATCTCTCAGCGCTTCTTCATATTTCTCCACGAAAGCCCATATATTCTCGGACTTGACTATTTTAATTTCGTCAGTTCCTTAACAGAAAACTTCAAACTTGCGTCCCTCACCTTTCACAGTTATTACCTGCATAATTTTGCAGGGCCACAGCTGGTAATATTTAAATTGAGCAAACGCCCTGTTTCCCACTTGCATAGCTTCGGCAAATGACAAAATGAAAAAAAAAAGCAAAATCTCTCTCTCAAAACGTCCGCAAACCTTCTGTGCATGAATGCCTAGCAGCGACTGATGACAGTGGGCGGGATCAAAAAAAGGTAGAGCTGAAAACAGCCAATGGAAAATTTACCAAGTATCCAAGTTAAAATATCCAAAAAAGTATGATACAATTCTCTTGTGTTAACTAGTCGTGTTGTTGTGTTAACTTTTGGGACATGAAATATTGGCTGACTCTTTTGTGGATCAGAAGTATACCCACGGTGTTCTATTTCCATATAGCCCACCGTATGCTTTAGAAATTGCGTATAGAAAGTAGGTTTTCTTGAGGGAAATTGTAGCTTACAATTCTGATTTAATATGTCTTCAAGAAGCGGAAACCCAAGCGTTTGATTCCAACTTAAAACCAAGGCTCCATTTAGAGGGTTTTGCTTGAATTATCGATACAAAAGAGGCTAAGTGTCAGAAGGAGTGCTATACCCCCTTTAAAATGTTGCATTATACAGGGGATGTCACCCCTCCTGTATTACTAAGTTGTTGGCGTTCTGGGTTAGGAATCCTTTGTCCGAGGGGCACAGGTTCGATCCTTGGCGTGGCTGGTTATTTGGTTTGGGATGGGGGTCAGTGGTGTGACTCTGTAAGCCTAGCCAGAGTCGACCCAGCTCTAAATAGGTACCTGAGGAAATCTGTGGAAGGTAAGGAGGAAGGGTGTGCTAAAGCACAGGATAACTGGCCCCCAACCCTCCATTGCACTTCCTGACTGAAGGGCCACAAAACGTAGATCAGCACCGCTGAGTTTGGACCTTGAGGGTCTAGTTCTGTTATACAATACTACTACTACATTACTGGGAAGTCAATATGTGTTTATATATCTGTAAACCACTACATTTTATTTGGTTTCTGTCAACAAGGTAGGTTTTTCAATATGCTAGCTGACACTGATATGTCTTTTTAGCTTGCATTTTCCGGAAACCATTTATTTGCTTTATTGATATAGAATTTCAGGAATTAGACATTTGTGTTATCTATAAAATTATAATTAAAAATTGTTTACCTGGTCTTTACAGAGACAGTTCTAGACTGAGTACTTCCTCTCAATTTCTTAACATTATATCTTACTATTATGGTGTCTGTACTAACTTCCATTTACAGTTTTAACAAAATGAAAATATGAAAAAACGGGTACAATATTTCAATAAGACATGGAAAAACTAACAAAAAGACCTTTTTCACTAAAAATAATTTAAGTCTGAATGTTTTGGCTTGAAGTCTGGAAGCCTTTACCAAGAGTGGGGAAAAAAAGAAAAGAAACTAACCTAAAATAAACGAAGCACACAAAGAAAAGGAGAAAAGGGTTTTAATTGTATCACTTTGCTATCTGGTTTTTAACAATAGATTTGCCAGATTCATTCCACAATTTATTCGGTATCGCATCTTTTTACCCTATTTATTCTACCTCTAGTTAAACTAGTCATCATTTTATAGCTGGTTTACGGTTGACTACAGGAACAGGGATCTCAATTCAACAAACTGGTGCTATTGCCTTGAACTCACTCGAATCAAATTTAAATTAGTTAATTAAATCTTAGGATTTAAAGGAAAATTTTAACATTTTTTTCTCTTTTGTACTGTTTTGCTTTTTGTTCTTATTTTGTTTGGTTTTGTATATATGTGTATTATAATTTATTTGCAAGTGCCAGTGAAATAAATAAGTATTTTTTAAAATAAACACTTCCTATGCAGACACGTATGCAGGTTTTGTCTTCAGCCCCACCTCAAAAAAAGAGTAAATTACTTGTTAATTTGAATAAGTGCCCAGAAATCCAGGACAATTTGGGATTTCATGGGGTGGGACTGCCCACTGCCGCTGCCCTTATACCCACTCCCTGAATAAATCTTTACTCTTATGTCTTAATTGTAAGTGTTAATAAACCTAATTGATTGGAACTTTTTTTATGGAAGTATTTTGAATTGGTTGTTGACTTTCTACTCTTTTGTCGTATAGTTATGTCCCATGGAATTTAATGCTCTGATATCACTCTATATACCTGAATGCTGGGGAATTTTATTGTGGATTGCCTAAATTGCCCCCTCCCCTCTGATAATCACCTACAATTTTGGCTATGTTGACCTGTTTCTGTATCTATATTCATTATTTTATAACTGATTTAGATTATTATAAAGTTTAAAATTTTTAACTATAATAAATTTAAATCAATTTAATATGTGTTATTTTAAAATGATTTAGGAGCACACAGGTACGATTCTTTGGAAGAGGTATTTAGAGACCTTTCTCCCTAAGATAGAAAGGATGGAGAGGGAAGTAGTCTAGTTGCCTAAAATTGTGTTTTTGGGCTTAAACTATTAGGGAAATCCTGGTCTTTCCGCGCATCTGTAATGATGGGTGCACACAGTTCTGACCTTTGAGGGAGGAGGGAGGGTTGGAAAGTTTTGCTGGGGGAGAGGTGCTAATATAGAACAAAAAAAATTCGGTTTTTATTCTTAAATTTTCCTAAGAGATAGGATTCTTTAAAACAATATTAGGGAGGGTGTATTACCACCCCCTCAATGTGTATAGATATATTCATCATCAGCTGCATTGTCTGTCTGTCTGTGTTGTGTCTGGTATGTGAATTAATTATTTTTTATTTATATTAGGCCAATGTGACAGTCTACACCCTGCCACAGACTAGTCAGCAAACTTTTCAAGGCCATGACCACAGAAGACCTTCTACAACCTGGGCATGTTGTAAAAGAAAGATGGAAAGTAGTAAGGCTCTATAGTTCTTTGTCATAGCACTAGATTAAAAAGAAAGAAATAAAATTGATTTGCAAAATGGGTTCTGTCACGAGAGTATTTCATAAAAATCTGAAGAATAATAGTTTACATATATTGCTATTAATATTAATAATAATAATAATTTATTTATGCCCTCTATGCATACATGGATATACACATAGGAGTATAGGAAATAAATGAAAAGAAAACTAAAAAATATAAAATTCCACTTCTAGCAAAAATGATGAAAATAAGTGGCTTATAATATTTATAATAACTCATGAATATATAATAAATAGCTTATGATAGCTCATTAGTGCATAACACTAAAAACACTCATAAAATATAACGCATAAACACTCATAATGCATAACGCATAAATAGCTATTTTATTAAAGCAATGGTGACAAAACTATTTTCAAACAGTTCGTGGTAACGAACTATAAGTAAGGAGCGACACGGCTCAATAGTAACCAAAACTCTAAAAACGGAATTTTGATACCAGTAGATACATCAAAAGAATCGTATTTTTATGCTTATTTTAAATATATAAATTTCATCAAGTTTAGTCTTGCCCATCAAACGCTACGAGCCTGGAAAAAACTTGCCTTATTTTCAAAAAAGGTGGAAACATCCTCTAAAAGTGATACAATCTTAATGAAAATCAAACCATCATAATAAACGTATCAAAAAACTCTACTGCAGGGGTTTCAAGCTCCTATCTGCACAAATGTGGAATTTTGTATTTTTTGCCAGCAGAAAGATCACGGATGCATGTTTATTTGTTTTTTTTCCCCATGAATAATCGTATCGATCCACTGGTCCTAGAAAATCTCGAGAGGGCTCATTAGAACGGAAATTAAAAGCTCTAGTGCCCTTTTTAAGTGACCCAAAAAATTGGAGGGCAACTAGGCCCCCTCCAACGCTCATTTGTTTCCCAAAGTCACCCGATCAAAATTTTTAGATAGCCATTTTGTTCAGCATATTCGAAAATATAATAAATATGTCTTTGAGGATGACTTATCTCGCACAGTCCCCGGGGGAAGGGCTGCAAGTTACGAACTTTGCCCATTGTTTACATATAGTATTGGTTATTGGGAAGTATACAGACGTTTTCAGGAGGGATTTTTTCTGGTGAGGGGGGGGGGGGTTTCGGAGGAGTGACTTACGTGAAAGGATCTTTCCATGGAGGATGTTTTCATGGGAGAAGGAACATTTCTATGAAGGGGGTGCCGGATTTCCCAGCATTATTTAAAAAACGGTCAGAAATTAAACGAAAAAAAAACAGTTTTTTCAACTGAAAGTAAGAGACAACATTAAAACTTAAAACGAACAGAATTTATTACGTATATGAGGCGGTTCGCGCCCTAGTCAATACCTTGCTCTTTACGTAAAATTTTTTTTTTTTAGTACTTTCAAAAGAGCTCTTTATTCTAATTAGACAGCCTTTGTGATTCAGGGGTCATTCTTAAAGAATTCTTAAAGAATCTTGCTTTATAATTGGAAGAATGACCCTCCTACTAATATCACACTAGGTGATTGCTCAGTAAAACCAGTTGATAAAATAGTATATCTTGGGCTGCCAATAGGTTCCTCATTACACCATACCCGCTCCCTCCTGATCTCACTTCTTGAACGGCAAATTTCCAGCTCCTATTCTTTGATTGTTGAATCCACTCTGAGATTTAACCGTCCACTACTGGAAAGTATTTATAACGCTACCGCTCTATCACATATATTATATGTGACCCCTTTCTGGAAATTATTGGCAAACTGTGAAAAGTCTAAAATCCGCTCTTTATTTTTTCGTTTTGCAAAGTACCTACTAAAATTGCCACCTTGGACAAAAAAAAGTTTTCTGATTCGGCGCTACAACCTAGCGGACCCAAATCTAGCTGTTGAGACACTTATTAGCTGGCAAAAAACAAAACCAGCAATTATAAAGCACGTGTGGGCAAGTTTTCTTTTTTAATTTTCCCTTTTTTTTTTTTTTTTTTTTTTTCTTTTTTTTTCTCCTTTCAAAAGTTGTTGTCTTTGTTGCTATTTTCGAAGAAGTTGTTGTTTCTGTTGTAATCTTTGAGTATGTTTATCTTTCTGTTTCCACTTTTCGTACTATTTTGTATACTATATAAGAAGTTGTTGCTTTTGTTGTTATTTTTTTTTTCTTTAGTATATTATCGTTTTGTTTCCTCTTTTCGCATTTTTGTATACTCTGTCATTGTACATTTATTGTATACGACGGGTTTTCAATATATATTATTATATATATTATATATTGGAACAAAATTCGAACTTCAGCGTAAAGAGCGAGGTATTGACTAGGGGGCGAACCCCCTCATATACGTAATAATTTCTGTTCGTTTTTTAATGTTGCTCCTTACTTTCAGTTGAAAAAACTTGTTTGTTTTCATTTAATTTACTTCCATTAAACAATACAATTAAGGGGAAATTTTTTCTATTTTCTCTAGATCGTCTAAGAAATCGATCGTATTGTTGATCCATTTTAAAAGTAATATTAAATATTCCGAATTTTCGTATAATATACCTATTTTTGAACCATAGTGTAATTCCAAGAATACATTTATAAAACCGGAAAAAGTTCACACGGATACGCTTTTTATCACTTTTACTAAAAACTTCAAAATGGAACGATGAAAAATCCATGAGGTGCAAACATTGAATTATAAATTATAGCAAGTGTTTGTTTATCAAAACGACCTTTCACCCTGACTAGCAGGCCATAAGTTTCCCCAGTACAGACGATAACACCAACTTCCGCTAAGCTTTAATTGTCGGGCCAAAAGGCAACCCAAGGTATTTAATGGAATTATTAAAAATATTAAGTGATCCTACCCTAATTGAATGATGCTGGAAATCACTATTATTGTTTTATTGTCTATAGGGTCTGACATCCCTTATCAGCTAGAAGAAGACTAGAAAGCTAACAAAAAAATCCAATAAAAGTTAAAGTAATACAAATTGTTAAGAAAATGGAGCTAGTCAGTTTTGTATACCTCATTTATACTAGTCAATTTACTAGTCAATATACTAGTCATTTATACTAGTCAATTTTCACTCTTGTATAGGTCAATTATACTAGTCGTTTTTCAGTTTTGTTTAATCAATATTGTGTATGAGGAGTGTGGTAGTTTCCCAGGACATAATTGGAAGAAGGTATTTAAGCTCACTTGCAGCTATGAATTATCAGGGATGAATTGTTGAAATAAGCTTGTTTGAATTTAAGAGATTTTGGCAGAAATGGCAAATAATTTAAGTTCAAGCAAGAATGATCAAAGCAAAAAGACAGGTCGAAATATTGCTTAATTAAACAATTGCTTAGTTGCTTAATGGCTGATAATCTGAGTTGCAGGTGAGATTAAACACGTTTGAATTATAGAATATGTCCTGGGATCCACCTAAAACCCTAAGAATAAAAAAAATAAATGGAATAATTGTTTAAAGAAAACTCAAAACACTAAAAAATATTATAAGAATTGATTAAACAATTACTTAAAATCATAATTAATATTTAAAATTCTTTGAAAATTATTAAAAAAAAGTTATGTATTATTTACTATGTATAAATAATAAATAATTATTTATAGTTAGAATTATTATTATAAATTAAGTATCTAAAACTAAATTATTTAAATTTATAGAAAAATTATTAAAAAAAGAAGAAAGAATTCACTTTGAAAAAGAAGAGAAAATTTCTTTCCCTTCAATTTTGTAAGCTTTGAAGTAATTCAAAATAATTAGTGTATCTTTTGTGATGAGAACTAACCTTAAAACTCTGAATTATTTGCTTTACCAATCTTTTCAGGGAATGAAACATGAAAACTTCGTTCCAGGTACATTAATTGGGGTAGGCACAATATAAAAATCCACACCCCCTCCTCTTCATAGCATGCCCAAATAAATTCTTCATTTCAGTGGAATTAGTTGTCTTAGGGAAAACAGTCCCTTTCTGGAAAAAAGTTCCTGGATACTTTTTTGAAAGCAGTTAAGATTGAAAATTAATCTTCTAGAGATTCTCAGAAACAGAAAATTGAGCTCATTCCTTAATGTATTATTCATCGAGCTTTATTCAAAGTGACAAGATGGCAAACAGAGAAGCACTCAGAGTCCCACCTCTTAAAATTTCTATTGGTTGTCCTCATATTCTTATAAATTTTGGTTGGTTAAAATTACTAAGCTCCTCCTATTAAACTAGTTTTACTAGTTTCTTTCATTGACAAAGAAAATTTGTCTCGATGGCAATTGTCCCCCATAACTCTTTCCACCCAGATCAGACAAATGCACATGAATTTGTATCACGATAAATAAAAGTTCAAATAGGGATAAAATCCTTTTAATAGACAGTGATGATGATAACAGTCATAGAAATTCACAAAAATACCAGATATTGCGGTCACATATACAGTGACCGTCATCAGTCACTGTAAAAAAGGATTAAAAGGATTTTTATCCCTATTTGAACTTTTATTTATCGTGATGGAAAAGGCAGTGTGGTCTCCGAAATTATCTACGTCGAACTTATATCAAGGTGGGTGGGGTGGTGGTGACCTGTTAAAATTGTAAGATATAGACAAAGTCTATGAATTAAGGAAATATGGAAAAAAACTATCAAAGTCCTAAGACTAAAGACCCGAAATATGCGTGCAGGCCTTCCCTTGCAACTGCCAGACCTAAACATATGCAATAATTTACTTTCAGATTTATATATATATATATATATATATATATATATATATATATATATATATATATATATATATATATATATATATATATATATATATATATATATATATATATATATATATATATATATATATAAAAAAAAAAAAAAAACATATATATATATATATATATATATATATATATATATATATATATATATATATATAGGTACTTATTAAAAATCCGGTAAACACGCGAGAAGTGAAGTTTGGCTAATGCTAATGAAATAAAACAAAATAGGATAAAAATATAATAGTTTATGAAGAAATTGGGGCTATATATTTACACATGGGTAAAGCATAGCATAAATTAAATACGCAACCTAGCCGAGATACCTTTTCTATATATATATATATATATATATATATATATATATATATATATATATATATATATATATATATATATATATATATATATATATATATATATATATATATATATATATATATATATATATATATATATATATATATATAGGTACTTATTAAAAATCCGGTAAACACGCGAGAAGTGAAGTTTCGTTAATGCTAATGAAATAAAACAAAATAGGATAAAAATATAATAGTTTATGAAGAAATTGAGGGCTATATATTTACACATGGGTAAAGCATAGCATAAATTAAATACGCAACCTAGCCGAGATACCTTTTTATTTTTATTATATATATATATATATATATATATATATATATATATATATATATATATATATATATATATATATATATATATATATATATATATATATATATATATATATATATGTATATAGATATATATTGAAGTACATAGGCATTATGTATTTCAAAGCTGGCAAAGCCATATTCGACACTGATACAAATAAAAGCATAATAAATAAGCAGATACAAATAAATAAAAACTTTCTATATCTGAGCCTTTAAAGCTGTTTAAATAAGATTGACATTATTTGTATAGGAGACATTAATTTAAGAATATCGTTGTTTGTTGTATTTCGTTTTGCGCATTAATTGAATAATTCCTTTTCCTAGATTCGGAAAATCGGCGGAGGAGGATTTGGGGAAATCTATGAAGGTCAAGATCTCGTAACTAGGGAACATGTTGCCCTGAAGCTAGAATCGGCCAAACAACCAAAGCAGGTTTTGAAAATGGAGGTAGCAGTCTTAAAAAGGCTCCAAGGTAAATTAATGGGAGAAAAAGATAGCTGTTGAATTACTTTTAGGGTTAAACTAAAGGTTCAAAGTATTACACGTGAAATCAATGCTTGTTTGGACAGGGATCCCCTCTCTAACCCTCTTTCTGTAGGTATTATTAATAATCATCCCACCTACAAAGGTATCCTATAAAATAATACTCGTGAAATAATAACAGACTTTTTTTTTGTACAAAAATTCCATTTCAACCCTGCCTTTTGAAGAAAAAGCTATTTTAATTCTTTAGTAATATAGGCTAAGACACACCTAGCCTTTAAAATTTAGCTAAGAAACGTTCTAGCCTATGAAGGATGACAGATTGCCCAATATTGTCCTTGTCTCCTTGTCGGCCAACCGTCTAGGACCAAACGAAACGCAAGTTGTCCCTGGCAGATGTAAGGAAATATTTAAGGGAAGTGGGAACTTCTTGGGAGGGTGTAAAGAGGTAGGCTTTAAATAGATTGGGATGGAGAAGTGTGCGTAGCTGTGTTGGCCTCGTGTGGCTTGATGCTGCAGTGAGTTAGTAGCAGTAATAGTATTAAAGCAATGTTTAAACAAATTAAAATTGAAGCGAATACTATCTTGGGTGCTTTAACATGACTCTTTTAGATATCAAACATTGCTATTACCATAGGTATTAAAAACAATACCAAGTTAAATTTAAAAGTAAAAAAAAAAAAAAAAAACACTTGCAGAGAGCAGTGCTACAAGCAGTGAGAGGTGGAACATAGTTAACATTAAAAGAAAAAAAAAGAAAAAAAAATCAACTAAAGGCAACCATTTAGGTCGTAGCCATATCAGATAAATGGTTACGTAATTGAGAGAGGGTACTTTTAACGAGAAATTGTTTGTCATGAAGGTATTTTTCAGTAGTAAAGGGTTTGTAGTGCAATAAACTTTTTTTGCCGTTATCAGAGGTAGGAGAACAGTGTTGCCTAAGTAAAGAGCCATGTGCGTTCAATATATTAGTTATTTATTCCCTCCCTTTTTTCATCAGCCACTTCTTATAGAAGGGACGAAATCGAAAAAACTCGAGAGGATGCTTGTTCGATTGCAAATTGAAAGCTCTAGGGCCCTTTTTAAAGGTCAAAAGTAATTGGAGGCCAACCCACCAACCTCCCATTGTCTTTTTTGAGACCTAGTCTCCCATAACCCCCATGATATTATATTAAAATTTGAGATAGCGGTTTTGTCCACAATAGGTGAACGGTCTAACAAATATACTTCCAAGGATGACATTTTCCACTCAGCTTCTGGGGCAAAAGCCGTAAATAATGCAAACCTATAAATGTTTACACTTAGGTCTTATAATGGAAAAAAGGAAGTTTGTTTGATCTGGGGTCGGCGATTGGCCGTTGATTTTCAAGGATCGTTTATTGGCTAAGGGGGTTAGGGGGTGTCACACATTTTGCTATGAGAGGGTTTTAGGCGGACTGGAAACAGACTGAAAACTCTTTATTCTTGATTACTTCGAGTTTCGGCGTCAATAAACAAAACAAAGACCAAAACATTAAAAAAAGCTTAAAAATAACAATACAATTAAAAAGGCAATAAAACGCAAAAATTAAACTCTCAGGATGTTAAATTATTCATCAATATTTACTTAAAACTATATTTTTATTAAATTAGTCAAATGTATTTATATAATACAGCATAGTATATTTGACACGAAAAAAAAACTCAGGCTATGTCCACAAAAAAAGAGAACAACGTGCAAATACAATTAAAAGATTCAATTTAAACTTTTAAACAATACGATAAAAACAAGAAAAAAGACCAGAAAGAAACACTAATACAAACAAACAAATTCATCATGTAACATCCTCACGACGGGTCACGCCCACACGAATTAACCGCGCCAGATTCACAATACTGATTTATCAACCATGTCCCAAAAAATTTTTCCAAAACATTTTTCCCGACAATTTAAATACGTCATTAAAAATTATGTATTTAAAATATTTAGGGAAAGGCATGGGTTATCAAGTTGAAACTCTGAGGGAGGTTGAGGGGGGGGGGAGCAAATGGACGTTGAATTGTGGCTTGGGGAGAGAGCTTAGAACTGAAATAAAGACAGAATATGTATCTAGGTTATCAAATTACCATATCTGTAATATCTCAGCAACAGCTCGAGGGATGGAGTTTCAAGTAGTCTTGGAGAAGAAAAGGGGAAGGGCAAGGGACCTTCAAGCTATGTGTTGGGGAGAGGGGCTAAATATATTTTCGACTATAATCTGCTATGGGACTTAGAATCTATTAACGGTTAAGTAGTGAGGCACATCAGAAGACACAATCTTTTGCAAGGTTATCGAAATGCCATATTTGCAGTATTTTGAAATTTGCCTCTTTAGATCGGACTTTCAGGCACTTTTTTTGGGGGGAGGGGCCATGAGAATATTGAATTTTTCATAGAGGAGGAGAGAAGGACTAGAATATATTTGCGCGAAGTAGCGATGTACATCGAAAGAATTTATATAGGTCCAGTTTAACAAAATAAAGTGTCCGTAATATTTCAAGAACGGCTTAGCAGATCGATTTGGAACTTTCAGGGAATATTGGGGGGCTAGGGGTGTCAGGTGGGCCTTAGATTTTAAATTGAGGGGAAGGGGTAGAGGTATATATATATATATATATATATATATATATATATATATATATATATATATATTGACATTATAGGTGTTCATGGTATTAAACTGGCACGTCTGTGATATCTCAGTAACGGCTTGGGAATGCAGTTGAAGCTTTTAGGTAGTGTGTGTGGGAGAAAGAGCGGAGGGGCCTGGGGACTTCATATTTTGTGTTGGGGCGGGGAGTTCTGACGAAAGTTCTGACAAAAACTTTTATTGATGTAGCTACTGGTTTTTATTTTATCTTGTTCATAATTTTTTTCTAAAGTTCAGTAGGATCTCCAAAAATTCAAGTTTTTCTCCAAAAACGTTTGTCACTTGGTTTATCGTTAAAGGCAAAGAACATGTTTGCCGTTTTCTTGGGTGTGGACGCAACGATCGTTTCAACTATGTGGTGATGCAACTTCAAGGAAAGAATCTGGCAGACTTAGGCGAGCCCAACCTCGTGGTGCTTTCTCGCTTTCCACAACTCTTCGTTTGGGGTTTTCAAATTTTGAGAGCTATTGAGTCCATTCATGAAGTGGGGTTTTTACATAGAGATGTCAAGGTAAGAGAACATATTTGATGGTAATTTTCTTCTTAAGTCTTCCCAAATTTGACTGAATTTAATTTTTGTTATTTACAATAAGCGTAGATCTGTACAATGCGTCATGTTTAAGCGCATGCGTATTCAGGATAAAATAGGCCAAAAGTTAACAAAAATGTGTACTACCACGTTTTTGAAGACTGTACAAATATGCAGGGATTGGAGACTTCGCCGCAGCGGAATCTGTACCTACATTAACACAAGAAGGTTCTGAACCATGCGGCTATCTTCCAGCGCAACCAATTGAGAAAACTCAGTAATGGCTTGATGCTAATTTTTACGTAATTCCCGTAATTTGTAGAATTTAGTTTATTAGAATACTTATTGACAAAGCAACTAGTTTAAACTAAACTTAAAGTATAAGTGAAATATAGATGGCGCTAATCTTTGATGAATAAAACAGTTCCTTTTTTTCGATAACTGCTGCCCCAAGGGTTAGGGGCTCAAGCTAAGCCAACAGCCTACGTTCTAAATATTTCGTAAATGTATTCTAATAGAAAATTTTATTCAACAGCTCTCTAGCTAGCCATAAGAACATTTTCACGCATTAAGTTACACTAACATCTCCTATGCATACATTGTAAGTCATCTACATGTAAAGTTCGCAAAAAAAAAAAAAATGATGATAAAAAAAAAAACCTGTTGGGACTGTGCCCTTTTTCTTTTTTACATAAACGTCCCTTTTACATAGATTTTTCTGTAGTCTGATTATAATTTTCAAGTTAAATTCTCGTTGTCAAGGCAAAAATTTTGCAAGAGAAAATTTTGCTTTGTATTACTCTTCCGTATGAGTCATCGCACAGGCGAGCTAAACCTTAGCCCATTGTTTCCAAATTTATGGGCAATGTAAATTCAATTCTGGGGTTTGACACATTGGATTGACCCGCGTCACACTAGGCCACGCCCGAGGGGACCCTTTCTTTTAATTTGCTCATACATTTTTTTCATGTTCATGTTATTCGAGTTCATGTTGAGAGTTATTATATAGAGCGTCGGTGTTGACATTGGAGACTAAAAGTGAGCTATTTTCTTCGACTGTATGAGATTATTTTCCCCCGAACTTTGGCAGGGTTAGGAAAAAAAGTTTTGAGACTTATTGTCATTGTGGTATGGGCAGAAGGGTCTGTTCCCCCTCAAAAGAGATATTTATGGAGGTATTAGTGGTGGCAAAGAGCGTAACACCTCGGGAAAACTAGTGTGGCTCTCAACCCCCCCTCCAAACGTAGTATATTTTTCAAACCCACACTGGTTGCAATATCAGTGCGAGAAGAACTTGCAGAACTCTTGAGATCGCTCGACTACGATACCATTCTCTAACAAAAGCCAGTAGTGGCATTGATTCGACACTGCCACATATGCTGGCACCGCCAGGTTACTCCGGTGATGTTAGAGATCTACAAGACCTATTTAAGATAACTGGTTGAGATGAACAATTTTGATTGCCTTTTTGAGTTAAGGATGTCGAACAAAGGTGCTAAAAAAGGAAACAAGGTTGAGGCTAATTTTTTTAACGTTTGAATAATTTGAGTTGGAGTGAGAGAAATTCCCTTTAATAATCGGCCTGGGGGGCTCGATGAATTTTCGAAAATCTATAGTTATACTTACGAGGAGGGGATCCCTCCACCTCCACCTACTATATTTTTTTTATAGAAAAAAATGGCTAGAATGTGAAAAGAACTGTTTATTTTAGCCCAAAATTTGTTTCATTTGACCTTACATTTGGCTTTTTTTTCTCCTTAAATTTTAGGCTTTGCGACCCCATATCCCTTAAACAGGGTTAATTTTACTTTGTAGCTGTTTCAGTAACTAACGAATATCATTGTTATCACGAAGTAGAGAAATCACAGTAAAAAAAAAGATGCTATTAGACCAATACACAATAATAATACACTATAGTAATTGACAGTCAAATGTTCTGCCTTGATGTCAACCAATCAATGAACCTTTTATTTTTAAATAAATGACCAAAGAAACAATTATGTGCATTCATATATAGTTTATTATGCAAAGCAGCTAGGGTGGCGTGTAAGCCTGAAATTTCCAATATATGCCCTTATTTGATCTTACCTAATCTCGTCTAGTAAGTAAGCTAAAGCTTAAGAGGATGTAATTAGAACATCCCCAATTAGTAAACAGTAGGCTAGATTTAATTGCTTTGCACTTTTGCCTCACAAGTAAACCTTTTGCTAGGCTACGTTCGAGTGTACAAGACATCATGACCAGGCTTGCACTTGCCAAACTATAGTGAATTATATAGACTACATAGATACAAGCTCTCGTCTAAACGAGTCAATATTCTAGGTCTTGCTCCTGGGTTGCACGATTCTGATGTCGAACTGCCATGAAGTATAGAAACTTTATGCATATCTGTTGACTTAATGTAAATACTGAGGAAGATCACTCTGTCTTCCCATCATACAAAACAGGAGGAGATAATGTTTTTATATTGAATATGAAGTCAGGTTTATGTCAGATCTACTTGCAAGTATTTATATCGAACATCATGAAAATTGGTCACTTAGTTCGTATTTTCTTGAGCATTTGTTTTGGGGATGTTTCAGTTTAAAAGTTAGGGTGAAGATAAACTTAACGATTTTTTAAACCGTCTAAACACTTATGATAGAAACCCTCCCAAAAGATGTTAAAATACCATGTCTAAGTATGTTGATTATGCGTAGTATAGATAAGCTTGTTTTTACAGTTAAAAAAAAAACTACGCAAAATAATAAATAGACCCACACTCACTTATCCAGAAGAGAGCCCTGAGAAATATTTACGGTCAGGGCAAAGCACCTTACAGTCTCCTCCTCAAAGAATTCCGCCTCCCTACCTTGGCAGCCCGACGTGTTACTCTTTGCACTAATTTCGGGAATAATCTGCGGCGTAACTTACGGTTTCAATGTATGCTCTCAGCCCCTTGTTGCCCACTGAAGCCCCTTTTACCTCGACTAAAAGCACAAAAAATCTGGGGTCTTAAGTCCTGTTAAGGCGAGAACTGAGCATTACAGAAAGAGCTCTGTTCCACCGTTTATTGAAATCATAAATAAATGAAATGTGTCATGTATATTGTTCATGTGTCATCGCTGCATGTTTTTATAATGTACTTATGTTTTCTTTTTCTTTTTTTATGCAATATAGGCTACCTGACAAAAAGCAACAAGTTCAGCAGTTTTGACGTTGTGAGAGGTTGTTTGTTAATTAAGTATCATTCATTCGTTAAATTTATCCATCCTTTACAGGTTAAAAGGGGTGTGATAATACTTTATGTGGCTCGAGTGCTTAGTATTTGTTCCGGGCCATATATTAAAAAAGAATCGGATTGTTTCAAACGCATAATTTTTTGAAAATGGTTACTCAATTTCTCTCATTAATTTCGTAATCGCTCAAAGATCGAACAGACATTCCCTTAAAGCCGTAAGTCTCATGGCTGTAGATGATTTTAATAAAACCGTTGGAGCACAAAATTGATAATTAAAAATGATTGAATATAGAATAACATAAAATTAGAAGCCAATCAAAATGAACCTGCTTCCAAAAGATATACGATATTAGCAGCACAAAGGCCAAATATTGCAATAAGGGGCTGCTCTTTATTTTAATCAATTCAAGTGGTATGAAGGAATAACTTTTGTTTTGTCAGTCTTGGCTGAACCATGTGAGGTAAGGAAGCTGAAGCTCTTTCAAAATTTACATTATGATTTTAGTTTTAAAATTTATTTCATTGATGAGATTCTTCGAGTAAGTTTTTTTTCTATTTTCTTTATATTGTACTTCGCTGGTGATGGCTGTTGCATATATAGCCGACATATCTGCTTACTTTGTATTCACTGTTTTGCTCATTGTTTTCACATATCCTCGTTTATTCTTCTTGTTTTGTGGAGTTAATCAATTGACGTGACTAATTACAAGCTATTGACATTTTAAACAACCTTAAAAAAAAAAAAAAATGTATTTATCCAAAAAACTTGATGAGAAAAGATTTAGCGGTGGCGAAAGCCTTAAGAACAAAGCCTATGGGCTTTGTTGTCTGTTAAGGTTTAATTCTACCAGTATCTCACATTGCCAGCGTACTTGAAATTTGGTGGGTTTTTCACCTTGCTAAAACCAGTTAGGACAGGTCACAAAGAAACAGAAAGATACATTGTTAAAAATTTTGCATGCTTAAAAAATCATACACAATAAATAAAATAAATTATTTCTTTAATAATTTAATCTTAAATCAACATTACTAATCTGAGCAATTTGTATAATGAGGCT